>NW_027529451.1:4406539-4529753 GCF_008692635.1 Crocuta crocuta
TCTTAAAGGTGCCACCTGGGTGACTGCTGGAGCCTGTCAGTGGAAGTCCACCTTCTTCAGCTCTCCTTGGAGCCCCTAATGCTTAATAGCTGATAGTAATTCTAATCTGTCAGTAGTGGCTGTACCCATGCCCCAAAGCAGGCCCCACAGTAAAGCACTCGTGGCTCCAAGACAGGATAGATGGCCTCTTAGGAGCTGACTGGAGAATTAAGTCCGTCTTTCCTCCCTCCCCCTTCACCTTCCCCTTCTAATGAAGCAGTCACATTGTTTGGGAAGGTTTCTGAGATCATTATCTGGATGCCTCATCCCTCCGACACCACTGCTCTGGGCACTAGAATTTCAGTCACCAAGTCCTGTGAAATTTAACCAGTTCTTTTTCTTAGCATTTTGTCAACAAACAGAAGACACTCTTTCCATAAAATGATAGTTAAGAACAAAACTCATTTCTCTTGACCCACTACACAAGAAAATAGTGAATTGTCCATTCCAACATTCAAACCAGAGAGCAGATTTTATTTGAAGAAGATGACAACTTTGTGGCTAATGGTATTCTTTTTGTACTTACTCACTCTTCCAGATGAATGACAAAGAATAATTGGTCATTCTGAAGATGGCTTCTCAAAGAGAAGGGCTTACAACCCATACTGTATTTTTTTAGTTCAGAAAGGACATTCCAGAGGGAAAATGTGAGCAGGTTTATATGAGTCAAGTGAAGCCATCTATCTGTGTAGGAGGCTTTTACTTTGTAGTATAAATGGTTAATTCAGGCATGCCTACACCTAGAGGAGCCAAATTATAATTAAGAAACTTTGGTGAACATCATTACACTAGATTTTATCAGTGTTTACCAGTAGTGTCTGCTCGTATTTACAAATCACTTTTTAATGTTCATGAAAGTATCTTACTTCAATTATTTATAGCTACTCATATAGCCTGGGTGGATAATTTTTTTTTAATTACTGGTTACATCCCCTAAAGCAAAATCAACCTTGTAATTAATTTAGAGTTGTTTTTCCTTAAAGAAATATTAAGCATCAAAATCAGTTTCTTTTCAGCTAAGCAAAGAAAGCAAAAAAGTACATAATTCTTACAAAAATACTGTAAAGTATAATTGATTTCCACATTTTGGCCAGGGAAGAGGAAAGGGAGCAAGTAAAAAGAGAAAGAAGAGGTGGGAATGAAGGGTCGGAAAATAGAGACAGAGACAGTGAGGGGAATAGACATAGAAAAAGAAAGGAAAGATTGAGTGATAATGGAGGGAAATGAGGGGAAAAAAACAAAGGAGAGAATGAGAAAGGAAAATGGACATAAAGAAGAGTGGCAGAATGTTTTCTTGACAGGAGGAGAGGACATTTGGACAAAATAAAGAATAGAATCCATCTACAAGGGAAGAGAATTAAGGAAAAGTTCCTTCCCATATTGTAGCCATTATGGTCAGAACAATGCAAGGTTGGATGAGATCAAGTCCAAGATAAGTCTGTGGATATTGGTTTTTTACTGTGGACCCTCTGAAGAGCTACATTGTGCCAATCAGAGAGATATTCTTAGTTAAATGATTCTTCATAATTCACTTTCTTTATGAATTTAAAAGATTCTTATATTTTTTAATGTTTATTTCTTTATTTTGAGAGTGTGAGTGCAATCAGAGGAGGGGCAGAGAAAGAATCCCAAGGAGGCTCTGCACTGGCAGTGCAGAGCCCAAAGTGCGGCTCAAACTCATAAACAACGAAATCACGTACACAGCCGAAATCAAGAGTCAGTTGCTTAAACGACTGAGCCACCCAGGTACCGCCATAGATTCTTCTTTTAAATGTTATTTATTTTTTAATTTATTTTTCAAGTGAGGTCTAAACCCATCATGGGCTTGAACTCATGACCCCGAGATCAAGAGTTCCATGCTCTACTGACTGAGCCAGTCAGGCACCCCATATTCCTTTTTTATTTTTTATTTTTTTTTTAATATTCTTATTTCTAGGAGAGAGAGAGAGACAGCGTGAGCAGGGGAGGGTCAGAGAGAGAGGGAGATACAGACTCTGAAATAGGCTCCAGGCTCTGAGCTGGCAGTCTGCACAGAGCCCGACGCGGGGCTCGAACCCACGAACCGCGAGATCATGACCTAAGCGAAAGTCGGACGCTTAACCGACTAAGCCACCCAGGCGCCCCCCCCCATATTCCTTTTTTAAAATTGACATATAATGTACATACCATCAAGTTAGCTTTTTGAAAGTGTACAGTTCCAGGGTGCCTGAGTAGCTCAGTTGGTTGAGATCCAACTCTTGATTTCAGCTCAGGTCATCATCCCAGGGTCATGAGAGGAGTCCTCCATTGAGGTCCACACTGATGGTGGAGCCTGCTTAAAATTCTCTCTCTGTGTCTCTCTGTCTCTGTCTCTCTCAGTCTCTCTACACCACCACCCCCCACCCCCCTTCCCTTCTCCCTGCTCTCTCTCTATAGAAAAATAAAAGTGTACAGTTGTGGGCTTTTGGTAAATTTACAAGGTTACACAATCATGACCACTACCTAATTCAAGAATTTTTCATCATTCCTAAAAGAAACTGCACACACATTAGCAGTAATTCCCCATTCCCTCTTTCTGCCAGCCTCTGGCAGAAATCTCTTTTGTACCTCTGTTAATTCATATATTCTGGGAATTTCATACAAATGGAATCATATGATATGTGGCCTTTTGGGTGTGTTGCCTTTCATTTAACGTGTATTTAAGGTTCATTTGTGTTGTAGCATGTAGAGTACTTCATCCATTTTTCATAGGTGAATAATATTCCATTGTATGGTTATATCACATCTATATCCATTTATCAGTTGGTGGACATTTGAATTGTTTCCATTTTTTAGCTATTATGATAATGATGCTTTGAACATTGTTGTACAAGTTTTTGTGTTAATATCTGTTTTCAGTTTTCTTGAGTATGTGCTTGGGAGTGGACTTGCTATGTGACCTAATAACTCTACATTTAACTGTTTGAGGAATTACCAAACTGTTTTCTAAAACTGCTGTACCATTTTATTCAAACCAGCAATCTGTAAGTATTCCAAATTCTATATAATCTCATCAACCCTTGTTAATGTCCAGCTTTTTGATTATAGTCCTTCTAGTGGATATGAAGTAGTTCTCACTGTGTTGTAGATTTGCATTTCTCTAGGGACTAATGAGTTGAACATCTTTTTATGTGTTTAATGGTCATTTGTATATCTTATTTGAAAAAATTTCTTTTTGTTTCTTTCTTTTTTGAGAGAAAGAGTGTGTGTGTAAGCAGGAAAGAAGGGCAGAAGGCTTTACTCTTTTTTAAACTTTTTTTAAATGTTTATTTATTTTTGAGAGAGATAGACAGAGCATGAGTAGGGGAGGGACAGAGAGAGGGAGGCACCGAATCCGAAGCAGGCTCCAGGCTCTGAGCTGTTGGCACAAAGCCCAACACAGGGCTCGAAATCAGTAACTGGGAGATCATGACTCGAGCCGAAGTCTAATACTTAACTGACTGAACCACCCAGGAGCCCCTACTCTTTTTTAATATAAGCATTTAAAACTATAAATTGCCTTCTAAGTATACCATAAATTATGGTATGCTGTTTTGTTTTCATTAATCTAAAATTATTCCTAATTTCTCATGTGACTTTTTCTTTTCTCCATTATTTATAAGCATATTTATTTCCAACAGACTAATTTATAAATGGGAATTTCCAAATTTTCTTCTGTTATTGTTTTCTAACTTCATTTCATTGCATACAGGAAACATACTTTGTGTGATTTCAATCCTTTCAAATGTTTTGAGACTCCTTTTATGGCTTAATATGTTGGTCTATTTTGGAATATATCCCATGTTCCCTTGAAAAGATGTATTTTTGGTATTTTTGGATGTTCTATGGATGTCTGTTATGTCAGGTTGGTTTACAGTATTGTTTAAATCGTCTGTTTCCAGGGTGATCTTCTGTCCAGTTGTTCTATCCATGATCAAGAGTAGGATTTCGATGTCTCCCATTATTACTATTGAGTTTTCTATTTTTTGCTTAAATTTTTACTTTTCTGCTTCATGAATTTGGGGACGATCTTGTTAGGTACATTTAAGTTTCTGATTATTATATTTTCTTGATGCATTGACCCTTGTATCATTATAAAATGTCCTTTTTTGTTTCTAGTAACAATTGTATCTTAAAGTCTATTTTGTCTGATATTAGTATAGCTACAGTAGGTTTCTTTTGGGTATACTTTGAATAGTATATATTTTTCTATCATTTTACTATTAACTTATTTGTGCCTTGAATCTAAAATTTGTTGCTTGTAGACAGAATATACTTGGATCATTTTAAAACATCCATTCTGGGGTGCCTCAGTGGCTCAATTGGTTAAGTATCTGACTTACAGCTCAGGTCACCATCTCAGGGTTCATGAGTTTGTGCCCCTCATCAGGCTCTTTGCTGACAGCTCAGAGCCTGGAGCCTGCTTTGGGTTCTCTGTCTCCTTCTCTCTCTCTGGTCCTCCCCTACTTGTGCTTTGTCTCTCTCTGTCTCTCAAAAATGAATAAGCATTAAAAAGAAATTTTAAAAGAACCTTCCATATCCTCCTGTAAAATATGGAAGGTTTAAAAAAAATAAAATATCCATTCTATTAATCTCTTCCTATTAATTGGACTGTTTAATCATTTACATTTAATGTAATTAATGATAAGATAGTATTTACACTTGCCATTTTGCTATTTGTTTTCTACATGTCTTACGTCTTTTTTCACTTACTGTGTCACTGCCTTTTTTTGTTAATGTCAGGTTTTATCACTATTAGTAATGCTAGTCTTAATCATTCACAACTAAGAAACATCAACTACTTTGAGGTTACCAGGTGACTTTAAATCTCATTTGAGATATTGATTTATTTATTCTTCACTATTCTGATGAAATCAAATCACGAGAAAGATTTCATGGTATGGTTTAGAGATTAGTCACTGCTTACTTGAAAAATTCAACATATTATCAGTAACAAGATATTTTTGAAGAGTTTTATTTTGTGTCTTAAATCCTTTCATTATTCATTCACACACAAAGTATTAAGTGCCAACTTTATACTCAGCAGTGATTTAAGCCTAGGAAAACAACAGAGAGTGAGATAGATAAGATCCCTGTCCTCATGAAGTTTGAGTTTTAGTGGGAGAGACAGCCAGTGAATAAGTGAATAAGTATGTTCTAAAATATACAGAGAGATAAGGCCTAGGAAAAAAATAAGGTAGGGGAAATATGTAGAGATGCAGAGCATAACGGCTAGTTTAGATTAGCGGATTCTGAGTAGTGCTCTCTGAGGACGTGACATTAGAGCAGATACCTAAATGAAAAGACAGTTCTAGTCATAAAGACCTGCTGGGGCAGGGTTTGAGGGAGATAAAACAACAAATGCGAAGACCCTCAAGCAGAAGTGTGCTTGGCTGAGGATCAACAGATTCCCATTTGGCTGAACAGAAATATGGAAGGAAAGACTGGCAAAAAATGAGGCAAGTGGGGTAGCCACTGATTATATACACATGATCTTATAGGCTTTAAGCTGCCGGTAGAGGGTTGTAAGCAAGAGAACAACACTGTGAGTTTTACATTTTCAAAGGATCATTCTAGCTCCTATATGGATAATAAGCTGTAGGAGGGCACATACGGAAGTTGCAATACCTCTGTGGTGGACACACTTTAAGTTGACCTCTAACATGAATCGTGCTCTTGTATGGGACCCTCCCCTGAATGTACACAGAACCTATAGCTTGGTCCTAATGAACAAAATATGACAGATATGATGCCACTCTCTTCCTTATGTTACGTTTTCTAAGACTTCATCTTAGCAGACTGGAATGTGAGCTATTCTCTTGATTATATTTAGGAAGCAAACCACCTGTGGCCTATGGAGTGGGCCTTGTGTCAGGGAACGATGAGAGACCTCTAGGACCGATAGGCAGTCCCCAGCTGGGAGCCAGTAAGAAGCCAGCTCCCAGTTCTATAACCACAAGGAACTGAATTTGGCCAACAGACTGAACTTGGAGGTGAATTCCAGATTAGAATGTGGCCTGCCAACATCTTAATTAGACTGTTAGACCCTGAGCAGAGTATCCAGGTCTTTCCACACTCCTAACCCATGGAAACTGTAAGATATAAATGTGTGTGATTTTAAGCCACCCACTTTGTGGTAATTTGTTACATAACAACTGAAAACCAACACAACCAACCAAGATGTTTTTGTAGTGGTCTAGGTAAGAGATGGTGGTGACTTGGACCTGGGTAGCAGTCATGGAGATAGGGAGAAATGGTCTGATTTGGGATGTATTTTGAACACAGAGTATAGATTTTCCCAATGACATTTACCAACAGCTTGGATATGGTATGTGCGAGAAAGAGAAATCCAAGAAGACTCCAAGGATGACTCCATAAATATAAATATTCAGTGTATAAAAATCAATCAATTTCTATTTTTCCCATCTTATAAATAAAATCTGATCAATCCTTGTGGAGATGCTATAGCACTCTTCCAGGAATGTACCTCACCCTTTTCTAAGCCAGGCCAGTTCTATCCACATGTCAAGATTTAACTGAAATGAGGGGCACCTGGGTGGCTTAGTCACTTAAACGTCTGACTTCAGCTCAGTTCATGGTCCCACAGTTCGTGGGTTCGAGACCCGTGTCGGGCCATATGCTGACAGCTAGCTCAGAGACTGGAGCCTGCTTCAGATTCTGTATCTCCCTCTCTCTCTGACCCTCCCCTGCTCGTTCTCTCTCTCTCTCTCTCTCTCTCTCTCTCTCTCCCTCAGAAATAAATAAAACATTAAAAATTTTTTTAAAGATTTAAGTGAAATGATTCCCTTCAATGAAACCTCCACCAAGCAGAATAGTTGCTTAATTTTTTGTTCCCTGTCTTATTTGGGCTGCTGTAATATAGCTCCATAGACTGGGTGGCTTATAAACAACAGAAATTTATTTCTCACAGTTCTAGAGGCTCAGAACTACAAGATCAAGGCACTGGCAGATGTGGTATCTGGTTAATAGATAGTTGTCTTTCTATGTCCTTGTGCGGAAGAAGGAAGAGGGGAATAGGATCTCTTTATAAGTACACTATATCCATTCATGAGGGCTCCACCTCATGACCTAATGACCTACGAACATCCCATGTCTAAATACCAAATCCCCATTGGGGATCAGATTTCAATATATCAACATATGGATTTTAGAGGACACAGACATTCAGTCTAGAGCACTTCCCTAACACATTGTTCAAAAATCTCTAATCTTTCTCATGAACTGTGATTTCTGTTTATGCCTCAGTCTCTTACATAAGGCAGATAGCTCATGTTTTTTCTCTTTATATACCAAAAGTCTAGGACAGAGTCTAGTACATCTGAGAAATATTCAAAAGTTTGATGAATTAAATATTTCAGTTATTCTGAAAACATACGATAGCCACTCTATTCTCTCTGATCTGTCTTCTCATATCAATGTAGGTCACCTCACTATATGATCCAACAAAAGCAGAAAAGATGTGTATTCCTGTATTACCTGAGTAATAAATAGATTGTGGTGTGATCATTTGGCAGTGTTAACTCCATTAATAATATTACTCATATAACATATACAGGGTCTGTATCAATGTATGTGCTTCTGTGTGTGTGTGTATGAGAGAGACAGGGAGACAGAGAAAAAGGAATCTGTAAATTGAAAATAATTTTTAAATCCTATTTGGATTTCAGATACCTTCTTGATTTATTTTTTTTACCCTTGTAAAAGGATGAAAGTTTTTGAAAAGACTTTAGAGACTGATATTTCAACTACTCAAGAATGTGGAAAAGTGATAGATAGATGCTGAGTCTCTTTAAAAAAGGAAAGGAATGTTCCAATATAAAAAAAATATGGCATTCGTGGGCTACAGTTTGTTCAAACACACCGGGGTGAATTTCCAGGCTTCAATCCAATTGTCTGATGCATTCAGGAGCCCTGTGCCTGCTCATAAAAATGTCTCAGATCAAAGACATTGAAAATTGCTCAGGAGCTTTAACTCTCCAGAGCACAGCAATGTTGGCCATTTCATTTTGGGACCAGAAGTTCAATATTGAAGCTGATAGACCAATGAATATAGTTTCTCTAATTTCAGAAAAGACACACACACACACACACACACACACACACACACACCTCCTAAAAGGACAAGTAACCTAAAAGGATTGGAAGAGTCTCTCTAAGTCAATTCACCTTTTGCCCTAAAGTGTTCACTTTCCAACTCTTCTTATTCTGGGACACCCAAACTCTCCAATACATCATAAATACAGAATTACTATCACTTGTGAAACTTCTTGGAAACAAGACTTATGACCTGAAGCATGATGGAATTGTTGTCTCTCCAGTCAAAAATGATGCTCAAACCCATTACTTTGGTTAGAGTTATTCACAGATTGGAACTAAAACTGAAATGCCAAGCCCAGAAGAAAGCCAGACCTAAAAACAACTGAAAGGGTTTTCCATGGACAAAATCAAGAAGCAGAACAAATCTAGGTTCCTCAAAAGGTTACTCAATCTAAATTTAGTTCTTAGACAAGGATGGAATACCAGCTGATAAAGACCTTTCGGAGTATGGGTTAAAGTGCCTTTACCAGTATAGGTTAAAGCCATCCAAGAGATATTACCAAATGGTAAGTCTCAACATTTGACCTATGAATACCTTGTGAACATTCAAACACCTGTCATTGCTGAAAAGGATAAGAATTGGAAATTGCTTTTGGAAACACATTCAGTACATTCATTAAGCCCCTCATAGGTCTCTCAGGGTCTCTGCTATAAAAAAAATGCCACTTAAGAGGTGTGTGGGTAGCTCAGCCAGTTGAGCGTCTGACTTCGACTCAGGTCATGATCTCATGGTTCATGGATTCGAGCCCTGCATCGGGCTCCGTGCTGACAGCTCAGAGCCTGGAGTCTGCTTTGGATTCTGTGTCTCCCCCTCCCACTGTCCCTCCCATGCTCATGCTCTGTCTCTCTCACTCAACAATAAATAAATGTTTAAAAAAATTTAAAAAAAGAATGCCATTTAAAATATGCATGCTTGTGAAGAGGTGTAGAGGGGATCAGCAAGTAAAGGAATATTTGTTCTGTGGTTACAAAAGCATATTTCAGAGCCAGAAAACATATATAAAACTTTTAAAGAAAATCATGTAACTTCCAGATTAAAAATAAATAAAAACAAAACACCCAACAATGAAAATCAGTAACCCAGCATGGTCAAAACAGTGAATAATGCCAAACTCTGCACAGAGTTTATATCGGTTGCATTCTTATACACCAAAAATGAAGCAACAGAAAGAGAAATCAAGAAACTGATCCCATTNTGGGAGTGGGAGAGAGGCAAACCATGAGAGACTTTTGAATGCTGAGAATGGACTGAGGACTGATAGGTGTGGGGGGGAGGGGGGAGATGGGCATGGAGGAGGGCACTTGTGGGGATGAGCACTGGGTATTATATGGAAACCAGCTTGACAAAAAACTATTTGTAAAAAAAATTAAAAATTTAAAAAATTAAAAATTTAAAAATTAAAAAAAAGCTATTTATACACAGAAAGAGATAGTTCAAAGATTGTTTTCCTCTTGATCTTCAAGACAGGCAATCAGGCCTATGCAACCTTAATACCTTATTTGCATTTAATAACTGTTAAATTTCAAACCATTATCTTTTGAAATTGCCCAGAAATGTTTTTAAAAGATTTTTTTAAAGTAATCCCTACACCCAGTGCAGGACTCAAACTCAAAACCTCAAAATCAAGAGTCACACGGTCTATCGACTGAGCCATCCAGGCGTCCCCCAGCAATTATCATCTTGCCTCATAATTTGTTCTAGTGAAACTGAAATATCATAGCCACCTTTTTTTAAAAAAAATTTTATGTTTAAGATAGCCAAAATGAGATAATGGAAAGACCAATGGATTTGAAAACAGAAAGTATAGGTTTAAATCTTGCAGTAACTGTGATATCAGGTCTCATTTTATTTGTCTGTAAAATGAGGATGTCTTATTTTTTGAGACATGGTGAAAATAATGAGAATCTAATGACTTTTATACAAAGATCATAGATTAAACACATTCTTCCTAAAACCCAAATGCAACATCAATACAAGTAATTTTATAAGGCATAAATCCACAACGGTGGAGCAAGGAAGAAAACTATAGAAAACAGAATGTTGAAGACAAGAAGATAGACAACTGGAGGTCAAACTGGCAAACCCCAGAAAGCTGAATCTTAAACCAGCAGTGGGAAAATCTAGCTTCAGATTCATTAAATATTTCAGGAATTGGGCACCTGGGTAGCTCAATTGGTTAAGCATCTGACCCTTGATCTCAGCTCAGGTCTTGATCTCAGGGTCATGAGTTCAAGCCCCATGTGGGGCTCCACACTGGGTGTGAAGCCTACTTAAAAAAATTTCAGGAATTGATGAACCCCTCCAAATGTGGAGCAGGGCTTTTGAAGATAATATTGATAAAGGAGGACTGATAATATTGATAAAGGAGGTTTGAAAAGCAGTTGTGTCCCTCTATCCCTTCTCCCAGTTCATGTGCTTGGGCAAGCTGCCCATCCCCTACCTTGGCAGAAGTCTGGAAGTTTATTCTCTGGAAAGAGTAAAAGCACAGGCTCTCTTTCTTTGGGTAATATCAGACACGGATGAGAAGACAGGGTCCATGACAAAACCAGGAAGATTAAGTGAAGTAATTAACAGTATTCTAAGACAGTAATACTCACCAATTCAACTCTCCACCTAAGTGACGTTGGTAATCAGACATGTATCATCCTCTGAGCAGGAGACTGAAGAAGTCTTCCTTGGAGAAATCTGACCAACTTAAAAGACCCAAACATACGGACTTTAGTGGTTCTCTAACCGAGAGTATTAACATATTCAGAGCTTCCAACCAGCTTTAGAGTTTCCCATTATTAAGCATAAATGGAGAAATCACTGACTACCAGTATCGAAGATAAATCTCTAATATAAAAAACACAGAAAATAACAACAACACACGATGGGCAGAGGGTGAGCGGGAAGCCACTCAGAGGAAACACACCATGCAGGAAAGAGAAAACTTCAAATTAATATTATTAACATCCTTAGATAAGAAAATATATTACATCTGTGAAATATGAATGAGATGCTATTTAAGAGAGAAAACAAAATTTAAAAAGCTTTTGGAAAACAACAACATTATAGCAGAAATAAAAACCTCAAGAGAAAACTTAAAAAATAAATTTAAGAAAAGCTCCCAAAAGGTGGAACTTAAATACAGAGATAGAAAATGAAACATAAAAAAAAAAAAAAAGGATAAGTCACAGACATCCAACAACTAAGTAACAGGAGTTCCAGAAGGAGAGAACATAGATGATGAGAGGAGCTTGTCAAAGAAACAATTTAAGAATGTATCCCAGAAGTAAAGGACACTAATTTTCCGATTGAGAAATCCTTCTAAAAGCCAGGACAATACATGAAAATAAACGTATGCCAATGCATATTATTGTGATTTCATAATAGTGAAAGTGAACAGATGATCCCCAAATGTTTCAAAAAGTAAAAATAAGTAAGATAGAGTTGGTTTCAAGAATGGCACTGGGTTTCCCACAGAAGCCTAAAACCTAGAAGATGATGACTCAACATCTTCAAATTTCTGAAAGAAAATCAGTTCCAGTCTAGAATTCCGTACCTATGCAAACTATTAATCAACTACAAAACTAGAATATACACATTTCTGAAAGCACAACACTTCAAATGATTTTCTTCTCATACTATTTATTACGAAAGCTGCTGGAAAGGGGGCGCCTGGGTGGTTCAGTCAGTTAAGCGTCCGACTCCTGATATCGGCTTAGGTCATGATCTCACAGTTCATGGGATTGAGCCCCCAGTCAGGCAGTGCGCTGACAGTGCGGAGTCTGCTTGGGATTCTCTCTTACTCCCCCTCTTTCTGTCCCTCCCCCGCTTGCTGTCTCTCTTTCTCTCTCTCTCAAAACAAATAAATAAACACTAAAATTTTTTTAAAAAATAATTAAAAAAAAGAAATCTCCTGGAGGGTATGCTCCGCTAAAATGAGGGAGGAAACCAAGAAAGAGGAATACACGAGATTGAAGAAACCAGAGATCTAACACAGGAGAAAGGTAAAGATAATCCCTTCAGTGATGATGAAAGGAGATCCTAAAACATCAGCCCTCTCAATTCTAGAGTACCATAGATCAGTCCAGACTGGGGCATATACAAATGACACCACTAGCAATCGCTCCAAAAAAACAAAACAAAACAACTCAAAACAGTTGAATTTGACAGATTATCAGATACACTTGAACACAGTCTTAGAAGATGTGTTCTTAGGGAGACAATCTGGGGCGCCGGGGTGGCTCAGTTGGTTAAGTGTCCGACTTCGGCTCAGGTCATGATCTCACGGTTTGTGGGTTTGAGCCCCACATTGGGTTCTGTGCTGTTGGCTCAGAGCCTGGAGTCTGTTTCGGATTCTGTGTCTCCCTCTCTCTCTGAGTCTCCCCTGTTCATGCTGTCTCTCTCTCTCTCTCAGAAATAAATAAAACATTAAAAAAAAAAAAAGAAGATGGGAGACGATCGAAAGCTAAATTAACATAAGGTACATAAAAAAAAAAGTTAAGCAACTAAAAAAATGAGATTACTATTCAATCCAAAAAAAACAAGAAAGTTATTCAATCGAGAAAATCTGATCAGCACACTGCATGGCTCAGCTATGATAGTAATACACGATTAACTAAATATTGACATAACCAAAATCTATGACTTAATTAGGATGCCAGAGAAGAAGTATTTGTGTGTGTGGCAGAGGCAAAGTGAGAGAGTTAACTCCTTGTCTTTTACATTAGGAAGTCAACAGATTATATCGAAGAGTGTAAAATCAAGAAATAGCAAGGGTAAGCCTGTTATCTGGGCGTATTGGAAAATGTTAGAAAACCAGCTGAGAGGGTGAATATGTTTGCCTTTGGGGAGTGGGAGTTGGGAAGGGGAAGTGATAAAAGCAAAAGATTGCTATTTTCCACTGTTAGCTTCATTCAGCTTTTAAAACAATATAAATACACAACTTAGAGAAAAATTAACACTTGAAAAAAAAAGGTTAAATGCTACAGTAGTGCCTCAAAATCATCTTTTAGAGTAACTGGTTTGTAATAAACAGCTAAGAATTTTTTAATTTGTTTAAAATAAGAGTAAGAAGATGAGGGGTTTGCCATCGTTCTTTCGCACTGGAAGTCAGTGACCCAGAATGTGTGGAATCTAGGAACACATTGTCCAGGAGCACCTGACGATATTCCAACTTTTGCAATTGCATGGACTTTCTTGGGTAGTAACTGAGGCATAGTAACGGAACAGTGATACATTTGTCCTTATTGGCGCAGCAAGTCTGTTGAGACACAAATCCATGAAGTTATTTAAGCAAAGACCTTACATGCAGTGTGCAATGTGTAGTAAATGCATTCACTTGGCCCACAAAGAGGTAAAAGATAGATCAGAATTCTGACATAAGATGATAAGGTAGCTCCATGAAATGGGTCAAATTCTCACTCTCAGAGCTTCTCTGGAGTGGCTCTTAACCTTAACTGCACACTAGATCCACTTGAGGAGCTTTAAAAACTCTTGATGCCCACAGCATCCCGGACCAGTTAAGTCAGGATCTTCTTCAAAGTACCTCAAATGATGTCCATGTGTTGTGAAGATAGTGAACCATGGCCCGAAGATGTGAGTTCATGAGACTGGGCCACCTGCCAGCCCCCAAATCCATCAAAGCCCAGGTTAAGGTACAGACATGCCTGCTCAGTGGGGGAGAGTATCTCTCCCTGCTTTGGGTCCAACCTGTACCTGTTACTCACCCTCACTCTCAATTGGCCCACTTATATGAATATGACTTCTAGGTCATCTTAAGGCATGTGTTCTCAGTAGGGTGTCATCTTCCCCTCCCTCATCCTCCTTACCACAAGAGGAGCTCTGATTGGTCAAAATCTGGGACCCTGATAGGGAGTACGCCTTGAAGGCGGAGGCCAGGTTCCCTTCTTCCCCCTTGATTTCTAGGGTCCAGCAAAGTGGACCATTTTTTCTGTTTCTAGGCCACTGGCCTTCACAAGCAGGCTCAGGCATTCTGGCCTCTTCTGTCTCAGCATCTCTGCCAGGTGGGAGAAGCATGAGAATCCAGTGAATGAAGAGTGGGGGTCCTGACCTGGTCTCCTTGGGTGGCCACATGTGCCACAGCAGGTGTCTCACAGCTCTGGAGGTTGGAAGTCTGAGGTCAAAGAGACAGAGACAGAGAGGGAGGGACAGAGATAGAGAGGGAGGGACGCAGGGAGGGTTCTCTAATCCTATCATGAAGGCCCCACCGTTCTGACCTCATCTAAACCTAAGTATCTCCCAAACACCACCAAATTAGGGTTGAACATTGGTATGGGGGCACAAACGTTGAGTCTGTCACAGGTGTGTTAGGCGTCGGGCCTGGCTCTAACCTCCAGCCCAGTCTTCTAGAGGCCATCAAGCTTTTGACCCAATCTCAATAAGTGGGGGTGTATTTTAGTCCTCATCCAGTCATCGATCTTCGTGCGTGCTTCTCAGTCCAAACACCTGAGAGAGTGGATGATAAAATTTAAGTTCTAACTCTTTTACTAGAAGCACTCAGCCGAGCTGGCCCTCCACTCCCCTGATGGCCTGGAGAAGCAGCTGAATGGTTTCCATTCTTCCCCCCAGTCAAGTAGTATCCTCGTTGCAAAGACAGAGCAGGGTGTAACATTAAGCCTTAGAGGAAACCAAGAAGATGCTCTCCTAGATCACCAAGCAGGGGTGAAATTCAAAATATTGAAGACTGGCAGAGGCAGGCGGAGGCAGGGACTCTTTACAAGTCCACATAAGAGTATTTCAATACATTAGCATTATGCACGGTAAATCCAGTGTGGTCCAGCTAAATATTAGCCTTGCCTCAGAGCACTTAAGAGCGCAAAGAGGCGTGTGCATTAATGAATTCAGGAATGCACCGAGGAATGCAGAAGGTATGGAAGCCAAGCCAAGTGGGGCCTCCAGCCCCACACCCCTCGCTTTGTCCTTTCTGTACTGAACTTTGGATTTCTCCTCCTGGGGCCATCCAGCCACAGAGGGGCGCCTTGCCTAAAGTCAGGGCCCAGGGTTAGTAACAAACCTGAATCAGCCTTTCCACCAGACAGGCTCCGGCTTGGGAAATAGAGAAGTGAAAAGAAATAAAAGAGAAGAGATCCTTCCATGCGGGTGGAGACCGGGAGGGTCACAAGCCGAGTGAAGAGGAGGCTCGATTCAAGTTGCCTCAAATTACATCTGTCCACACATGCATGCAAAATGTTGCTCAAAAAATAAATGAGGTTAATTTCTCTTTACGGGTTCCCTTTCATCTCAGGGTTTCAAAGCACTTTGCCACAAAAGATCCCCATCTTCACTCGGTTTTTAATCTAAATATAAACGGAGGGCCCCAAGGGTTAAAGTTCGGTAAAGCCCTTTGAACTTTTGAAAGAAAAAATACTAAAGAAAAAATGTGTCTTTATAAGATCCAAGTGGCGACTAAGGACCACACAACCAGCAGACTCTCCTTGGGGAAGAAAGACCACGCCCCCTCTGCAGTGACAAGCTGGTTAATTAAAATCACAATTAAAACCAGCAGGGAAGATGGAGGTCAGTGACTAAAACGCCCTTCCCCAGAAGCCAACACTCACGACTGACTCACACAGGATACTTCAGATTTTCTCCAACACGCTTTGGGGAAAGAAGCAAAGAGATTCGAGTCCAGGCTGCCCTCCATCTACTGACCCAGTAAACTCCACGTCTGGGGCGGTGACACATCCCTGACTCGTCGCTGCCACCTCAGCAGAGTCCCGGTGCGGGAAGAGCCAGCTTGGCTTCCTGTGGATGGAAATGTTTGTATATGCATTTTTCGGCGAAGGAAAGTCTCAGAATCTCCCCAGTTCCCCGTGTGTGAGTCATTAGTGGGTGTTTGTTTTTTGGGTTCTGGGCTTGAGTCACCACCCTTCCTGCTGTTGGTCTTCTCTATCCAGGGGGAGCCATCGGAGAGAAATAGAAAAATTTGTGATGGTAAAAGCGGGCACCCGAAAGTGGGTCGTTGGCAATTGTGTCAGCAGTGGATGCTAAAGATCATTCTTCTCTCTGTAAACAAGTATATAACATTTATAAATAACGATGGGAAAGAGGAAGGAGGAGGAAGGAAGAGAAATAAATCTATAAAGGATGTGATTGAGGTAAGCGGAAGTAGAGTCTAGTCAAAGTAAAAATAGGCAACTGCCTGTTTGTCAGCTCAAGGAGGGATGGGCGGCTGACTTTGACCCAACTGGACGCGTGCAGCTCTCTGGCCCCGTTCCCCATCTGCCCAGGCAATGTGGCTGAGGAGGCACTGGGTGGGTAGGTGGGGCTGCCAATATCACCCAACAATACTGGAATCTGAAAGACCGCGTTGGCTTTGAAAGGATATCTTCCTGATGTGCCTCCCTTCAGTGCTATGCCTGGGACCACTTATTCCTGGAAAGGGCCTCAAGACCACCCAGAATTCTCCAACAGGAATGTTCTTCAAGGTTCTAGTGCCACGCTGGGACCAGGAGCCAAAAAATACCAGCTTGAGAAATGTGAGCTGACAGTTTGGGCTGCCCCAACAGCTGGTTTTTATTTTGCTGATATTGGCCAACACATCAAGCCATTGAAGACGGCTGAAAAGAAATAAAGGGGATCAGTAAAAATATAACAACAACCAACAAACAAAACAAAAACAGGTTTTGAGCCCATGGAGGGCTCAACCAGACGACGCAGGGAAGCTGACCACAAGGCTTTGGCAGGGTCCCTTTCAGAAAGCAGAGGGGTTGCGGGGCGCCTGCGTGGCTTAGTCGGTTAAGCGTCCGACTTTCATGATCTCGCAGGTCGTGGGTTCGAGCCCCGCGTCGGGCTCTGTGCTGACTGCCAGCTCAGAGCCTGGAGCCTGTTTCAGCCTGTGACTCCCTCTCTCTCTGACCCTCCCCTGCTCACGCTGTCTCTCTCTCTCTCTCTCTCCTAGAAATAAATAAAAAATATTAAAAAAAAAAAGTTTAAAAAAAAGAAAGCAGAGGTTGCAAGTGAAAAGAGTTTCTTTCAGGGGCCCCTGGGGTGCTCAGTTGGTTAAGCGTCTGGCTTCGGCTTAGTTCATGATCTAATGGTTCGTGGGTTTGAGCCCCGTGTCGGGCTCTGTGCCGACAGCTCAGAGCCTGGAGCCTGTTTCAGATTCTGTGTCCCCCTCTCTCTCTGACCCTCCCCTGCTCATGTGCACTCTCTCTCTCTCAGAAATATATAAAACATTAAAAAAAAAGTTTCAATTTTTCAACTGGTTTGAGTTGGTGGAAGTCAAAATTCTGCCTTTTGTATGCAGTTGGAGGCTGAATGCTATGTTTTTGTATTTGTTTTGTTTTGAGAGAGCATGAGAGAGGGAGGGGCAGAGAGAGAAAGAGGGTCAGAGGATCTGAAGCAGGCTCTTCATTGACAGCTGCGATCCCCAGAGGGGGCTCGAACTCACGAACTGGGAGATCATGACCTGAGCCGAAGTTGGACTCTTCAATGGACTGAGCCACCCAGGCGCCCCTGGATACTCTGTTTTACTTCATGTGTATATAATTAAAATGTATCTTGATGCCCACACATTCTCTCTGGGTTAGGGACTTCACAAAGCTCAGAAAAAAAGAGCCCCTGTCCCACTTGCATTCCAAATTGTTAGTCAAACTACACAAATCCTTGGCAGAAATGTCGAGATAAAGAAAACTAACTCTGCTGTCATTCTAGGCTGAGTCACAAAGGAAGGAAGAAGTATTATTTGATTCAAAACATTCTCATTTGGGGGAGAAAAATATAATGCGCATCACCACCAAATGGAAAACAAAGGTTGTAAACTTGGAATTGTCTTCCGGGGACCTTGACATTTTAAAAGAAAAGCCTTCATTGTTTACAGAATACTTTTTACATTAATGTCTCAGTTTCTTGTTTTCTTTTTTTAAAGATAATTATCTGGGGATATTACAGAACTTCCTGAACTACCCATTTTCTGTGGGCACATAAGCTTGAAAGATGCCTGCGGCTTATTCCAAAACAAAACAAATTAGAATACACTCCTGACTGTAACATTCTGCTTAACTCATTATTGATGACAACGCTTTAAAAACTCTCTCCGAAAAGTGAAGACCTGGGATTTGACCTCTGGAGTTATTTCACCTTTTCAGAATAATTCTGCTCTTAAGCTGATCAGTCTTGGGTACCACTTCTTGGAAAAGTGATCGATGAGGAGAGAGATGTTCTCAAATCTTATGACAGCCCATCAAATAGCTTCCATATCCAAACTGAGCTGGCTGCCCAGCTGAGAATATTCAAGAAGCAGGCTCTTAGGGATCATGTCTCTCCTGTTACCCTGATTCTGTACGTACGGTTTATCAATACAGGTTCCACACCTGACCCAAGTCAGGCCCACAACAGTGCTGCCTTGGAATTTGTCAAATCCAAGGGTGAAGTGGAACCCCATATTCTCTTGATGAGAGCATGAGATGTGCAATTTGGAGGTATAGGGCTTCTTTCCAGACAGAGGAAGCCAATCATCAGAGACCAAAAAAAAAAAAAAAAAAAAAAAAGAGCTTACACCTAGAAAGTACTGTCTGCATTTGAATTTTTAGTTCCATTTGTCCCTAAGATTATTCAGTTTGTCTTAAAGCATAAGACATCCCAGAATCCTTTAAAAAAAAAAAACAAAAACATCTCTACTACCTTTCCCTTGCCTCCAAGCTATTTAGGTTTCTAACACACCAAAAAAAGAGTCCTTATTAAATATAGTGATCCAGGTGATTGTGAAAGATAAATTTAATGTTGCCAGGTTTTTTCCTCCAAAAAAAAAAAAATCCAAGGAACTCTACAGAGATATTTATTGATGTTGTTAAGAGTCTTTCAAGGGACGCCTGGGTGGTTCAGTGGGTTAAGCATCCCATTCTCGGTTTTGGCTCAGGTCATGATCTCACAGTGTGTGAGATCCAGCCCTGCACCAGGCTCTGTGCTAACAGTGTGGAGCCTGCTTGGGATTCTCTTTCTCTCCCTTGCTCTCTCTGCCCCTCTCCCGCATGCTAGCACACTCTCTCTCTCTCTCCACAAATAAATAAACAAACTAAAAAAAATTTTTCAAGTGTCTGGGCAAAACACATGTTGGATATTACAGGCTATAGACCAGAAGATATCCTCTCCATCCTTCTAGGAGCTACAGTAGTTTTGTTTCCACGGGAACTACTGTTTCTTGTTTACTGTGTATTCCTACCCACCCCCCTCGCCACCTCCCAACAGGAGCTACACAAGGCAGGGATATTGGTTTTGTTCACTGCTGTATCCAAGCACCCAGAACAGGGCTTTGCATACGGTAGGCCCTCAAGAAAGATTTACAGGGGGAATGAGCCAATCTTTGCCTGCGTTCTGATTGTGCTACGTATATTAGCTCTTCAAGGGTGCTACGCTTAGAGACAGAAGGAGAAACGAAGTTGAAAGAAGGGAAGACAGGCACTAAGATACTTGGAACAAAAAGCAACCTTAAAGATCAAAAGAGAACTATTTTGCAATTTAACAATTTGGAAAACTTGCTAACATCTGTGTTTCAGCAACTGATTGACAGATGAAGCAAATGTATCTCTCTCCATCCCACCTTTATTTCATCCATTTCTCTATTTTACTTACTGCTGATTATACCATTGTATATTCTTTCCTTCCTTTAGCAATAGGATCCCTTCAGTTTTAGCGAAGCAACTGGCAGCGTAAACAAGAACCACATTTCCCAGCCTCCCTTGCTGCTAGATAAAACCAGGTGACAAAAAAAAAAAACAAAAAAACAAACAAAAAAAATACCCAGGTGACTCAGTTTTGACCAGTAGGCTATCAGCAGAAGTGAATGGGTTTTAATTCTGAGTCGCACCTTTAGAAGGCATGAGTATGCTTCCTCCTTAGCCCTTTTCTTTTCTCCCCATTGACTGTGATAAAAGTATGATGAAAGAACAGTGGGGAAGGTCATCAAAATGACATGACTGCTGGCTGACACATGAGCTGGACCTGGGCTCTTGGAGACTTGCCTCCTTCCCCATTCTTGGAATATGGATGGGTTCCATTTGCCTCTCCCACTCACAGAGGCTGCTCCAAGGACATAGCCTTGAGACAGTAGTGTGATGTTGAGAACACCTGCACAGTATACATGGCTAAACCCAGTGAAGAATTCTTGTGATCTTTTAAGGTGTGGCAGGTAAGTGGGGGAATCCATTCATCTTGCTGCCCAGTACAAGGCTCATATATAAGTTTCCTTTACTCATGAAATGTGCCACCTACTACTAACTTGGAGTGGCTTGCCTCTTTCTTCCGTCTCTTCCTGCCCTTCACATATGGAGGCTGGTTTCAGATTATAGCCAGGGAGTTCCTGAGAGGGTTGCAAACTGGCACAGAATCCAGACAGGCCATTTTAGACTGCCAAATGGGAGCTTTGTGCCAAGGATGGCAGAATAATACAGTAGTTAAGGTTGGTGACATCATGGGTGTGCCATATCAACCCCAGATGGCTCGCATTTGAACAGTTAACATGAAGGAAAAAATATCATCTATTTATTTAAGACACCCCTATGTGTGGGTCTTTGTTATTATTTCTGAAGCTATGTAGTACTGGTACGCCGACACAGCCATAATTCCTCTGACCTGGAACTTTCCCTGTCTTCGATTGGCTCACACCAAATTTATGTCCTTCAGAGTTTTTTTTTTTTCTTTTTAAAAGTTTATTTATTTTCTTAGTACTCTGTACATACAACACCGGGCTCGAAATCACGACCCCCAAAATCTGGAGTCACACACTCTTTTGACTGAGCCAGCTAGGTGCCCCTATCCTTTGAGTTTGACAAAGTTATTTTAGGTACTCTATCGCTATTTCCATTTTTATATGCAACCTATATTGTTATGAATTCTTAGTTCTCATTCCTGTTGTGGATTCCCAAGGAGCACGAGTCTGCAAAATGAAGTTGGAGTGATCAGAACTAGTTGCCTAAATCCTATAACTACTGAACCATGTTGCCCCATCATTCTGAGTCAGTAGCTTGACGTACATCATGAACTTGATCACTCATTGTTTTCAGAGAGGTCCGTCTCTACAGCAGGATGTCATTTTCCTTAAGGAAAGAGATCGTTAAGGATCTGCTTGGGAATGTCTGCATTCCCAAATCCCACCTGGTGGTACTTAGTGCAGAGTGGAGCAATTATTAAGGGCTCCATAAAACCCTAAGCCTCTATAATTATTATTATCTGCACAACTTATCTGAGATTTCTACACGACCACAGATTGCTAGTTGTTTTGGTGTCATAGTCCATCATAATCATGGGCCAATATGAATATGCAAAGATACCAACAAAACGGGATCATCTATGTTACATTCTGGATGAATGAGAGACAAGAAGGTATCATGGGGGTGCCTGGGAAGGAGAGGATCGCCTCAGCATGAGTTGGCCCCTCCTTCAGATGTCTTGATGCCAGACAGCAAATCCTCACAGGAAGGAAGAGGAATGAGCTAGGATCCTGTGAGGCTAAAGAGACTGCCCAACTCCCTAAGCAGGTGCCAACCAAGAGAATTTGCAAGACAGTATCAAAGGACAGAGCTTCGTTCTCAGACTCCAGGCAGCAGGCAAGCTTGTTTCTGGCACTTGTTTCTGGATTGAACTGGCTATAGATCTTGAACTTCATTAAAGAGAAAGGCTGAGGTTGCATTGACCTTTTGCTTGGTTCATGCCCTGATCTTTGACACATGGGGAGTGCCTGTAACTAGATAAAGACCAAGCAGTGAGGAAGTTAAGATCCCCTTGGGAAGGAGAGATAGATACAGCTGTTTATTTTCTTTTTTTTAAAAGATTTTGTTGTTAAGTAATTTTTATACCCAACCTGGGGTTCGAACTTAAAAACCCCAAGATCAAGAGTCAAATGGTCTACCAACTGAGCTAGCCAGGTGCCCCAATACAACTTTTTACAAGAGGGAGCTTAATCCAGGTCCTGAATTAAGGGCAAACATTAGGAAACAGGAATACTCTGGAGTGTGAAGGTGGGCAGGGAGGATGGGCAGAATGAACAGTAACATAGAGTCAGGAAAATGCATGCCTTGCTCAGTCAGAGTTGATAGTTCATGTAGGAGGTGTAATGGGCATATTTTTGTGGGGTTTCTTGTTCACTCATTTGAGTTCCTTACAGGAACTGCTCCTCCATTATTCTTTGTGGTTCTGATTTGTTGGTCAGTCACGTGGCCCCACCTTCCACTTGGATTAGAGACCCAGTCTGTCCAATCAGGGCACTGGGTCTAATTGGGTCTAATCCGGGCACTGTATCTCTGGATTAGAATGAGGAACTTCTCTGAGGGGGCACGTGAACTAAGCAGAACCAATCAGAGACCTCTGGAGAGATTAATAAGGGTGCAAGAGAAGAAGGAATTATTTCCTCTTTTCTGTGATTGCTAGCTATGAAGACTGTAAATGAAGCTTTGCTATGGGCATCACTGCTGTTACAGAGAAGTCTGCCTAAGAATTAAGTCAACTTGGAAGGATAAAGAGCCATGAAGGGAAGGAAGGAGGTCCCGAGGGCTGAGTGTGAATCCTTGGCGCCAAATGTGCCTGAAGCAAAACTTTCCTCCCACACTGGACTTTCCAGTTATAGGAGCCAATCAGTTCCTTGTATGTTTCTGCTATGTTGCATCTTTGTCACCTGCAACTGAAAGAACCCTGACTAATACTGGACTGACCAAAGATAAGATTAGAAAGTAGATACAGTTGTGTTATGGGGAGGCAGGGACAGGGGCTAAATCCTAGACAAGAAAGTTTGGATTTATTTTTGAAAATGACAAGATAAGCCATTTAAATTGGGAAGCTGTTCAGGTGGCATACTGGGGCTTGTTCAGTGGAAAGGGCACACCCTGGAGCTGCTTCAAGTCCTGGCGGTCTTTTCTCAACTGCAGAATGGGAGTCATCTCATGTACTTTGCTGGGGGAGGGGGGGCGGGAGGANGAGAAACACATTATGTAATATATTAAGCACCTAATACATTGTCTGGTACACTTGAAGCATAATAACTCTTCCTCTGGTGACAGTGGTGGTGGTCATGATGACAGAAAATGGAGGAGCTAAAGGAAAGGGAGGAGGAGGGGGAGGGGAAATGGGGGCTGTTCTTGGAATAGGTTGGCAGGAGTGGAAATGAAGAAGGATGGTGATGAGAGCCACTTTCAAACATCAGCAGGACTGTATGCAGCCTGCAAGTGTGACGTGAGAGAAAGGAAAAAGTCTATTATGATCCCCCGTTAAAATTGCTGTTGAACTGACTGAGCCTTGAACTTTTTCTTCTTTTGCATCCATACATGAAAAATAGGAAAAAAGAAGGAAACAACTGTGTGTGTGTGTGTGTGTGTGTGTGTGTGTAGATGTGCTTGCACATGGGAGGTAGTAGAGGCTAAAAAGACTCCGCTGAGTAGTCTTCCAACCCAGCTCCCATTGCAGGATTTGCAGGGGCCTGTGCAAAATGAAAATTCAGGTTTCTTGTTCAATAAATCAAGAAAACAGGGTTTTTCTTTTCCTTTCTTCTATGATCTTTTTCTTGATCTGTGTTAGTAGTTCTGTTATTTGTTTTTGCTATTTAATGTCACATTATCTCAAATATAGGGATACTTAGAGGGCCAGTGAAACCCTCCAGATGCCTGGGGCCCTGCCCTGCAACTTGGCGAGTGCCTGACCTTGGTCCTTCCCACACTTGTGCCCAGGCCCCACGCCAGGAGCAGAGGGCAGCAGTGGTCACTGGACAGGGGTACAGGGATGGGCAGACAAAAACAGGAGACAGGGAGGTGGTGAGAGACGGGACTTTGAGTGGGTTGAAGTTCCAAAACCCAGCATATGCTGCAACGTCCCATTGGGCTTCAATTAGAAAAGACAAACAAAAGATAAGATTATCAGAGAGACTGGCTGGCTCAGTCAGTATAGCGTGGGACTCTTGATCTCAGGGTTGTAAGTTCAAGATCCATGTGGAGTACAGAGATTACTTAAAAATAAAATCTTCTTTTTAAAAAGATAAGATAATCAAATATTTCTAGATGATGGCCACAGGCCAATAAACTCCAAGCATGTGGTCCCCTCCTACGATAGTTAATTTTATACATTAACTTGACTGGGCCGTGGGGTGCCCAGATATTTGGCCCCACGTTACTCTGTGAGTTTCGCCGAGGGTGTTTTTGGCTGAAATTAATATCTAAATCAGTAGACTAAGTCAAGCAGACCGCCTTCTCTAATATGGATGGAACTCATCCAATCAACTGAATAAAACAAAAAGGCTGACTCTCTTCCAAGTAAGAGTTTTTCCTGCTTTCAGACTCACACTGAAGCATCAGTTCTTTCTGGGTCTTACGCCTGCTAGCTTTTGGACTGGAACGTACATTGTTGGCCCTCCTAGTTCTCAGGCATTTGGACTCCGACTGAAACTAAACTATCAGCTTTCCTGAGTCTGAGGCTTCCTGACTCACCCAACAGATATTGGGATTTGCCAGCCTCTGTAATCACATGAAATAATTCCTTATAATAAATACTCCCCTATATATCTATTTCTTTGCAGAACCCTAATCACGCTCTGGGGACATGGTTTTTGTGACTACACCAGTCATATATCCCTGAAGCTGGCCCTGTTCCTACGTTCCCCACTTGCTACCACCATCACACACAAAGAAAGAGAGAGGAGGAAACTGATTAGTAGGGAGAAGAAATTACCTTGGTTCTAATGAGCTATCAGCAATGTCTTGCTATTACGATAAAGTACAACTACATTTTTAATATCTGATAATAAAGGTTGGTTTAGACTCCATAAGACAGCCTACAAATTTCCAGTGTTACAAGAACACAGATTGAAACCAATTGAGGTAGAGGAATACCATATGCCATACCATAATTTCATATGCCAAAGGGTGAGTATTCAGAGGTAATAACTGAACCAAGTTCCATCCTTCATACAGTGGGCTCAGCTCTTTGTCCTGTGCACGATCAACAGTACATTTTGTACTAGGATGACAAGGCCAAAACCCTGGAGCCCGATGTCAGACTCAGAATTATCTTGGAATTTTACAAAAGTAATACAGTGTAAGTACTGTATATTATTTACACTCACAGCAGACTCTGGAACAGCGCTCTGTGCTAAAATACATTCACATTTCTGAAGGAAAACACGTGAATATTTATGCTAGCTGGCCAAAGACTATAAATAGCCTCATGTCAGTCTAGGTAAGATTTAGCTTTCAAATGAGTTCAGGTGAGGTCAGATTTTGCTGCCAAATGAGTTACAAAAACTCAGTTTGTAGAGCTTTCTGGATTTGGGAAATGCAGGTCAGAGTTAGTGAATTTGTAGTTCTTGTTTCCATGGTTGGCCTCACCTGCCATTCACATCCACATTCCTGCTGCAAAGAAGTCAGAACAAAATGAGAGGGGGGAGAGCTTGTGGGGAGAGCATCCCGTGATACAGAAGAAAGGCCGAGAGGAAGGCTTAGGGTTTGGCCTTGCAATTGCTTTCCACACCCTGTGGCCCCGCCAACGGAGAGCTACGTGAGCCTAGAAAATGAATCAGAACCAAGGTGCAGGAGGCAAAAATCCCCACAACCTCTCCTGGAGTTGTTCCTTCATGCCCTGTAGCACACCCACGGAAACTTCCTCCTAAGGTGTTTATGTGCCAGCCTTTGGGGCCCTGAACTGGGAAAAGTCATCCAGCGCTTTAAAAAACATTTATGTCTGTCAACAGAGGGGCTGGTTGTACTTACGCTTGGGGCACAAGATTTAAGAGGCTGTCTACAGCACCCAGTCACAGGAAAATTGTTTGGAAGCATTGTCTTCAAATACATGGGGTGGGGAGTTATCTGTGACTATCACAGACACTGCTCCCTTCCCACCCCGTGTTTTCTCCGCATGTTTTTATGCTGTCAATTCAGTTGTGTTTTAAAATATAGCTAGAGGCTTTATTGACATTTTATGACGCCATCTTGGAAATTCTCAGCCCACTGTAAACATTGTTTGAGGTTTTCTTCAGAGGATGTAATTTCCAAGCAATTGAATGTTGCTCCTGTTAAAGGAAGGCTTTGCCCATGGGGGGCCTTCTATGTGGCAGTACCTCATCAGCCATCTTGGAGTCTTATGTACCCTGAAAGGCCCAGGACCAATACCATCAGGAACAAAATCTAGAACAGAGTCTTATCTGGTTCTTCCAGTTGAACTCTTACATCTGAATTCTCACTGAACCTTTCAGATTCTCTTAAGTAGCATCAATTACTTTTTATCTTGCCAAATTCCATCTTATCCCTAAATAAGACTGTTTTTGTTTTTCTGGAAAGCACTCATTTTTACATCTGGAACTGCTCGTAGGACAAAACCTTCATGGAAGCAAATACTTAACGGTCTTCTTAATAAATGAACAATTTTGGACTGCATTTCATTTTCTTTGTGGCAATCTAGGTTAAAAAGTCCTAGTAACCTAACAATTTTGCATGCTCCAGCAAATGCTCACCAAATATATTAAACGGTGTAACCAACTGTGTATTAAGGATTTTTCCCTTCATTGTGACCAATATCATGTGATGCTATTTTTGTTGTTAGGAATACTTGTGCACTTAAATTTATCAATATTTTTTCCTTATTAATTCACTAAAAACATACATTCCTTTTAAAAAATGTTTTTACTGTTTATTATTGAGAGACAGAGAGAGACAGAACATGAGCGGGGGAGGGGCAGAGAGAGGGGGAGACACAGAATCTGAAGCAAGCTCCAGGCTCTGGGCTGTCAGCACAGAGCCCAACGTGGGGCTGGAACTCACAAACCATGAGATCATGACCTGAGCCGAAGTCAGACGCTTAATCGACTGAGCCACCGAGGTGCCACTAAGAACATAAATTCTATCTTAAAAAGGATCTAAGGATCTCTGATAAATTATTGGTGAAACTGGATTAGAAAGATCCAGTGTATTATTTTTAAAAATCAGATTACTCATTAATTACTCAACCCTAGTCACTACTGATTGTGCAATAATGAAAGTAAAATTTAAAAGCAAGAGACTCAAAATGGAGTCAGCAAATTAGACTATGAATGGAATGTGTAAAAGAATTAGGACTTAGCAATTTTAAGGGTCACAGCTGTCCCTAGGAATTTAACCAACCACCGTATTCACAACAATAGAGTATGTAAAGGAATGCATGTTATATTGGCTCCCATTAAGCCAGGGCTTTGAAGTGTTGAAATTCAAGTGAGAAACCTAAGTAATCCCCATTGCCTAAAGAAAGAGAGAGGGAAGCGATTTATTCATCACTGGCAACCTGATCATTCACTATATTGACATGCTAAGTAATATAAGATGGTTTGTTGAAATTAGAACATTTATCTCTTAGACATGCAGAAAGAGGTATTTAATTAGCAAGGCAGGGCACCACAGGATGCCCAGTTAAATTTGAATTTCGTATAAACAACAGAAAATTTTTTTCAGCATAAGGGTGTCCCAGATATTTCATAGATAGTTGGGACTGATGTTTCAGTTGTAATGTCTTGTCACCTTTTTTTTTTTTAACGTTTATTTATTTATTTTTTGAGTGAGAGAGAGTGGGGGAGGGGCAGAGAGAGACACACAGAATCTGAAGCAAGATCCAGGCTCTGAGCTGTCAGCACAGAGCCCAATGTGGGCGTCAAACCCATGAGCCAAGCTGTGACATCATGACCTGAGCTGAAGTTGAACGCTCAACTCACTGAGCCCCCCAGGCATCCCTATTTTGTCACTTTCTAATGTCATAATTCATTCATTCATTTACTGATCCAGCACTGATTTATTGAAGGCTTTACTCAATGATGAGTACTATGGAAAGCATTGACCACACAGTGGTGAGCAAAACAGACGTGACCTTCTCCATATTGTCCCTGAAGTTTAGTAAACTGATATAGACCAGTGAAAAGGCAATCACTCTAGGGGCACCTGCTTGGCTTAGTTGGAAGAACAGGTGACTCTTGATGTTGGGGTAGTGAGTTCAAGTCCCACATTGGGTGTAAAGATTACATAAATAAAAATAGTTTAAAAAAAAGGGAAATCACTGTGTAATGTGATAAATAGCATGATTCACAATTTGTTAGAGGAGGAGGTAATGCAGCCTTGGGTCAGTAAAAGACTCCCAGAGCAAGTAATATCTAGACAAGGCCAAAGGCAAGAATATTGGGGAAGCAGAGGCAGGCTCTTATCAGTGAGACCCTACCGCAAAGGCAAGGCTTGGTGGATGAGAGACATAATAGAGCACTCAAGAAACTGAAAACTCCAATGTTTAGTATGGTTGAACCATAGACCAGAGGCTAGAGGCGGTGAGAAACATGACTGAAGAGGTATGTCATGGCCAGATCACCACACACCCTACTTAAGACCAACTGAGCGGTTCATGCAGCAAAAAAACATAGTCATATTTACAAATTAGAAAACTCCCACTGGCAGGAGAAGAGAGAATAGGCTAAAAGGGAGGACAGTGTGATTGTGGGCTAGGGAATGGGTGTGGAGAGAAAGGGATACTTGCAAGAGCTAGTTGGTAGGTCATTCCAAAATGACCTTGATCTTTGGAAAGGTGCAATAGCTTTGAGCCTCTTCTTTGCCTTTGCTTTGATGTGGCATATTATATAACAAGGCCCTGCCAGCTCAGCTTAGCAGGGCAGTTTTGCCTCAGCCATTGCTCTCTTGCCAACTCAACGAGGAAGAAATAGATGTCTCGTAAGGGGATGATGAACCAGATGTGGGTAATTACATGTATTAACACGTATAGTAACGTCTGCATAATTTACCCACCGTGTGGTATTGATTGACCTAGAGATACTAGAAAACCAGCCTGGAAAGGGACACTTTTTCAGGGCTGTGGACAGAAATGACCATGGGCCTTGCTTGACTAGCTGCCTAAGAAGGTCACCAATTATACAGCCTATCCATACAGACAGCTCGTATTAGTAGAGGAATAAGCTTTAACTTTTTCATGAGGATGAGCTACGCCCAAATGTGATGAATGGATTAATGCAAAAAGGAAATCGAAAAGAGTAGTCAGTGATATGCAAAAGAATCAAGACCAGAGATGAGCATGGGTAAATGGGAAAGGGGAAGAAGTCACCAATACCATCAACTAAAACAAATAAGCAAAAACAAGTAAGCAGATAAGTCCCAGTTACTCTTTATTGAAAGTTGATGGTGCACCATGAACTACTTTAGTACAGTAGACATGTCACTTAATTTAATCCTCACAATTGTACTAAGGAATTAATTGCTGTTCCTATTTTCCAGATGAGGAAAATTGTGGCTCTGTATATTTAAGGAACTCTCCCAAGATCACACAGTGTGTGAGTGAGGGAAAGAATATTTGCACCTCAGGTTTCTCTGCCTTGAAAGGACAATTGTGTTGCTCATAGGCTCCAATGTGGCCTGAAAGAAAAGATACTTTTCTCATGGTGTGGCATGAGGTGATATTTCAGAAGCATCCTTCTGTGCTGAACAGCTCATAGGCGCCATTAAGTTCACTGACTGCTGGGAGGTCCAAAGGCATCCATGCATAGAACTGACAAGGCTAACAGAGAGACACATACTACTTCTATTATTCCACCTATTACTTCTTAGTCGTACTGATTTAGACAACCACAGGTGATGTAGCCAAAAAAGAATAAATTACTGATGGTTAATTATGAATAGTTAGAGAACAGCAACACTCATTTGCAGCCAGCACTAGGAGCTTTGTTCACTAGGATCAAGTCATGTTGGACTAATCTCATTTCCACCTTGTGTCGATGCCGTTCTGCTGAGCTAGAAGATCGGAGGAATGCCACAGAATTGCTCAATCTTAATTTCATCCAAGTTCTTAGTAAAACGCTTTCTGACATCATTGTGACCACTGTGAGAACGGTAAGCTGAATGCTAGCTCCACTGAACAGAGGTGTAGCAACTGAAAAAAATTACAGCCTGAGTATCATGACTTGGGTGTAGGTAGGGATACTATAAGATATCATACTTAGACTTGTCTTTTTCAATATATTCTGGATGACTTGGAGAATGTTATCCATCTTTTGAGATTCAGTTTCATAATAAAATAATTGCTGGAAATCTTCATATGGTTATCCAAAGCAACTCAACCTAAAATGTCCAGAAGTGACATCATAATCCTCTCTCTCAGACTTGCCTCTCTCTATTCCTCCCTGACTTGTTAATAGACTACCATATTGGTCAAATGTCTTAGCTGCAAGTGCTTGAACTCACCTTGAACTAGCTTAGGCAACAAATGGAAAGCATTGTCTCAGGAAATCCAAGGAGAGTTGTATAATCAAATTGTTAGGAAGGATAGGGATGCAAATGGGCCCCAAGAACTACTAAAGCCAGGGTCTCAAACATTATAGAATTTTCCTCTCTGGGGGTGTCTGGGTGGCTTGGCTGGTTAAGCGTCTGACTCTGGATTTCAGCTTAGGTCATGATCTCACAGTTTGTGGGATCAAGTACCAAGTATCAGCTCAGTGCTGATAGTGTGGAGCCTGCTTGGGATTCTCAATCTCTCTCTCTCTCCCTCTCTCTCTTTCAAAAACAAATAGATAAACAAAATATATTTTTTAAAAAACAGCTCTCCTCTCTATTTTTCTTCACCTTTTGGCTTCATTTTCTTTTGCGTTAGACTGACTCTATATGGTAGAAAATATGGCTGTCACCTCCATCATTTCTATCTTGAAACATTGTCTTAGTTCAGGCTACTATAGCAAAATGCCTTGGACTAAATGGCTCAAATAACAAACAACCTGTGAGAAACATCTCGTAGCATTTGGAAGCTGGGAAGTCCAAAATCAAGGCTGTGTCTGGCGAGTACCTGCTTCCTGGCTTGCAGACAGTTACCTCCTACTGTATATGGGATGTATATGGCTATGAAACAGCTTATTTCTCTCATGTCACTTCTTATAAGGATCCTAATCTAATTAATGTGGGCTCCATTCTCATGACTCAGTAATTTTCCAAAGGCCCTCGAAATACCATCACATAGGAGATTAGGTTGCAATATATAAATTTGGGGGATCACAAACATTCAGTCCATGGCAAATTTCTATCTCTAAAAAGGCCAGACTAAAGCTTGCTTCGGTTCCAAGTTCAAAATTCTGGACAAGCACTCTGAATAGTTTGGTTCAAATCAGTTACCCTCCTCTGTATACATTAACCGCTGTCAGTTGGTTGGGGTTTTATGATGGTCACATGGGAGGTATCCTCCTACACCAATCAATTAAGGCCATGGGCTCAAAATTATGGGAAAAATAGTATCTCCCTTGAAGTAAATTGTTAACAGTTTTCAGAAGAAAAGGTGTAATTTTTTCCTCAGTAAAAAGTTGTAGTAAAAAGATGTCCACTCTCATCATGACAAATCCATCCATTCGAATCACTGAATGTTACCCTAGACACCTCTCTCTTGAACTCCCCCAGCCAATCAGTCAACAAATCCCCAAACGTATCAAATTTGTCCCCTCCCAATTCTTTCAATGAAGTTCTCCTTTCTTGCTTCAGATCCTTCTCATTTCTTGCCTGAAAAATGGTGGTAGTTTGTTTGGTGGCACTGTCTCCTATTTTCACCACACTTTGTATAACCATCGCCATGAACTTCCTAAAACGCAAATCTGGTCACACTTGCAAGATTCTCCATCACTCAGTGAAAAAAGTTCCAAACCTCACATATAATGTGAGGTCTTCCCTAACTAAGCTTGATGCCACTTCTTTAGTCTCATCACTACTGGCTCCTAATTTATTCATAGTCTAGGGTTTCAACTTGCTTCTTCTGGAAATTCACCCAAGTGTCTCACTCTGAAAAACAAGGAACAGGGGGGTCTGGATGGCTCAGTGGGTTAAGCATCTGACTCTTCATTTGGGCTTGGGTCATGAGGACACAGTTTGTGAGATGGTGGTCTGCCTTGGGCTCTGTGCTGACAGCGCGGAGACTGTTGGGATTCTCTCTGCCCCTCCCCCACTCGTGTGCTTTCTCTCTCTCCAAATAAATAAAAAACAGTTTTTAAAATCTTAAAAAATTTTAAAAGAAAAACAAGGAACATCTACTCGACTGTGGAGTAAGACAGTTCTGAAGACCTCTTTTCTCTGCTGATGGGGAACCGATCTTCCACAGAACCTAAGGAGGAAGTAGATAGGGAGACACTCTGTTCCGAACTTTATTTTTACAGATGAAATACTGAGTCTGAGCAGAATAAAGTTACTTTATGCGCCGATGATCAAGAGCCTAGGTCTTCTGATTCCCATTCCACTGCCCCAAATCCAGCTGGAAGTGAACACAAATCTTACAATTGGAAGAGCCAACAAGGGAGGAAGGGAATATAGTCACAGGGAAAAAAAAATCCCAGAAAAGAAGAAGGAAGTGCCTTCATTTTCTGGAATCATCCTTACCCACCCCACTCCACCCCCCGCTCCCCCAATGTAAAAGACAACAAGAGAAACTTATAAAGCCTAGGGAGAAGGGGAGACGGGTCACTATGCACGGGAAGTGGAGTCATAAGAAAAGGAGAAATGACTAGCTTAAGAAATCATTTCCTTAGAATGGGGTGGATTCAGGGCCAGGAATAAAGGGCCCAGATGGTTTTAATGATCAAACTCTGCCTCTTGCTTTCATCTGGCTGCAGCAGGAACTGTCACTAGTCAAGGGCTACATCCTGTGAGTGGGCTGCCTCATAAGCTCCCATGGTGCCTTGGAAGTTTTTCACTGAGGCCGAGATACTTCCTCATCCCCTAAATCTCATACCAAGAAGCCTGCCTACCCATTCCCAGGACTGCTCCAGGATTCGGCAATCTGGTGGAATGTATAAGGTGAATAATTCTCTGTCTTCGTCCTGTCCTTCATTTACTTCAACATAAAATTCATGTTGGAATATGATTTCTGGATGGTCTTAACCTCCTTGATAAAGCAAAAAATCGTTAATGTTTGTGAGACATACAAAAATGCCAATCAAAGCGAGGCTAAAAAGGATACTTCGAATACATTTGACTAGAAGGAAAATAACTGGTAAAATTCGTCTAGAAATAATTCACCTCTCTTTTCTTATTGCTGCCTTCTCTCAACAGAAGTTGACAGGACGCCTGGGTGGCTCAGTTGGTTAAGCATCCGACTTCAGCTTGGGTCATGATCTCACAGTTTGTGAGTTTGAGCCCCGCATCAGGCTCTGTGTTGACAGCTCAGAGGCTGGAGGGCCTACTCTGGATTCTGGGTCTTCCTCTCTCTCTGCTCCTCCCCTGCTCACTCTGTGTGTGTGTCTCTCTCTCTCAAAAATAAATAAAAACTTAAAATAAAAAGAAGTTGAACTATTGAGAGATCCCTATGTTGAGGTTACCTCCAAATACCAAAGTATGCACAAAAATCTTACCCCTTGATAGCAAAGCAGAAAAGTAGCCCCAGGAGTTCAGAAGAAAATCATTGGCCTTCCATAGACTGACCCAAACTCCTTTTCCAACACTTGAGTTAATACCAGTATCATGAGACCCCAGTCTATGTTCTTCTTTTTGTTAGTTTGGAAAGAATGACTAATCCCTGTATACTATTCTTAGATTGTTATTTTGGCCAGTTTAGGAGGAATGGACAAAAACTAATAACATCCGACGTTTATAGCACGTTCACAGTTTACAAAGCCTTTTTCCATTGATTCCTCACAGCGGTTCCCAGATGAAGTAGCTTGACCTGTCTCATCTTGACCAAGTGGTGAAGCTAAGCTATAAACACGAGTCTTCTGAATCCAGCCTTCAGTTTTCACTGTGCACTAGACACGGTAAGTAATGGTGGCCGTAACCAGCAGCCTTCACGTTTCAGTGGCGCGGCGCAGGAAAGTCGCGCCTGTTCTTGTCACAGCAGTGTGGGGTGGAGGGGCTGAGGATTCTGTTTCATCCAGTCATGCGGGGATTCGTGTTTGGTCCCCTGGTGCATCACGGTTTTCTGCACGTGGTCTCCAAAGCCACTGGAGAAGGAGAGGGTGGGGAAGAGGGCACATGGGAGATTTTAATGGGCCAGGCCTGGAAGTGGAGAACATCACTTCTGCCCAGGTTCTTTTGTCCAGAACATCATCTTAGCAAGGGAGGCTGAAATGTAATTTAGCTCCTCGCCCAGGCTCACAAGCCTCGGGAAAGTGTATTTGAGAGCTTTGCCCTTAGAACTTTGGTTTATCAAGCCTCCACAAAGTCTGTTCTGTGGGAGAGACCATGTTGAATAGTTTCTGGAAGTGATTTATGTGTTTTTCCTTTTCAGAGTCTTTTCTTCCTTTAAACTCCCTAAATTTCAGGGGCGACTGGGGGGCTCAGTCGGTTGAGCGTCCGACTTTAGCTCAGGTCACACTCTCACGGCTCGTGAGTTCAAGCCTCACGTTGGGCTCTGTGCTGACAGCTCAGAGCCTGGAGCCTGCTTTAGATTCTGTGTCTCCTTCTCTCACTGTCCCTCTCCATTCACACTGTGTCTCTCTCAAAAATAAATTTAAAACATTTAAAAATCTTATTCAAAAAAAAAACTCCCCAAATTTCTGTCTATTCCTATTCACTGTTAGCCCTTGCCCAGTGGCTGCTTTGAGATCAGTTCAGTTCCCATTTTGTTCAACTCTGCACCTGTGGATTTCTCTTTACCTTCATGAAACATAAGTTCTTTGTTGTTTTTTAAACATTAATTTATTTTTGAGAAAGATAGAGTATGAACAGAGGAGGGACAGAGAGAGTGGGAGACATAGAATCTGAAGCAGGCTCCAGGCTCTGCGCTGTCAGCACAGAGCCTGATGCAGGGCTTGAACTCATGGACCACGAGATCATGACCTGAGCCAAAGTCAGACGCTTAACTGACTGAGTCCCCCAGGCGCCCCTCCTAAGTTCTTTGAAGACAAAAAATGTGTCTCTTAGCACAATACTGTGAGATAAACTTCCTCCAATCTAAAAAAATCAATTCTGCCCTACTATGTACACGATGCTCTTGGAGCCATAAAGAGAAGCAAAGAAGAGTTGCCCATGGGATCCTAAGAAGCTCATGAGCAAGGCTAAGGTGAAACTGCTACAAAGCATGTAAAAATACAGTGCTAAGGAAACAAGGGGAAGAGACTGACTTTGAATTGAGGGGAAGGGGACTCAAAGGACCTCATTGAAGAGTTAATAATCATTATAGAAGTAGCTAGCAGTTACTGAGTTGTTATTATGTGCCAGGGCCTGAATTATAGTGCCTTACATGTACTGGTTCATGTCCATCTTATTACAACCCTATGAGATGGCACTAGTGTTCCCCCTATTAGCCAGATTGGAACAGACACTGGAAAATGTGTGATAAGGGGACATTATTGGGACAATCGGTGAAATGTCAATATGGACTGCAGATTAGATAAATAATAGTATTGTATGAATGCTAATTTTCTTGATTTTGACAAGCGTTTTGTGATTCTATAGGAGAATGCTTTTGTTCATAGGAAATTCACCTTGAAGTATTTAGGAATAAAGGGGCATGATACAAACCGACTCTCAAATATTTCCAAAATATTTCCAAAATAATAACTATGTGTGTAAATATGTGGGTGCACACACGTGTGTGTTTGTGTGTGTGGAGAGAGAGGGAAAGGAGGCAGAGGGAGCTGGGGAGAGAATATTAAGAGAAACGTGGCAAAACACTAACAATTGGTGAATGTGGATGACAGGTACACTGAGGGTTTTGTGCTACTCTTGACATTTTCTGCAGGTTCAAAATTATTTCAAAGTGAAAGGTACAAGAGAAAAGAAAGACAACTAACAGAGTGAATTGCCTGGCTCATACAGCTTGTGAATCGTGGGCAGCAGTCTCCTCCAGAATCCACTAGCTTTACCACCTGGGCACCACGAAGGATGCAGGTCCTCTGTGCCTACTCATCAGCCCTGGCGCTGCCCACCTCCTCAATCACACTGCAGCTGCTCAGGGCCAATGAGGCACTTCCCTGGAAGTGGGAAATCTTTGCCATTCGGCTGGCACCTTCTGCGGGTCAGGCTGACACTCTTCTCTCCCTGCCTCTGGATTTGGATGAAACATCCTACTGCAGGACATAGGAGGGATAGAAGGGAGAGAATGACGCATCCAGGAGTGCTCCTGTGGGGCAAACTTCCACCAAGGAGAGGCTGGAGAGAAGCTTTCCCCTCTTCTCTGTCTCCCTATGGTTGTGGACTGCTTCAGTGTGAGAGAAGTTCCGTGTCCCTAGATGACAACCTCTGTTCAATGCAGTAGAACATCATGTCATATTGCTTCACATTCTCCCTTGTCCCACTTCACTTTCCCCATCCTCACTGCCTTGATTTTGTGTCTCCCCAATGTAGCATGAGCACTTTAATCTTTGCCTTGGGCTCTGTTTTCTAGAATAGGAGGGCTAGAAAAATACTCATGCGACAGTGCTCCTAATTTGAGCCGGGTCCCAAAGATGGGTCAGAGCCTGACAGGCAGAAAAATGAGATAAAGGCATTAGAAGTAGGAGGAGTGGGCTGCAGGAAAGCGCCAAGGATAGTGGGAGATCGTTGGGTTGGGCAGGGGAGTGCAGACAATGAAATTAAGGTGTAATAGAAGATGGTGGGCGTGGATGTCGGCTGTAGAATTGTTGCTGTTTTTTTGTAAGTAGGCTTCACACCCAACTCAGGGCCCAGTGCGGTGCTTGAACTCATGACCCAGAGATTAAGACCTGAGCTGAGATCAAGAGTTGGTCGCTTAACCGACTGAGCCACCCAGGTGTCCCTGCCTGCTGTAGAGTTTAGACATTTTGCAGGCACCAGAGTGAACCATGATGACTTTTCGAGGTAGGATGGATAAAATAATAATAACAACATCAACAACAATAATAACTAATGTTTATTAAGCACATACTATTTCCTAACCCTTGCACTAAGCATTTTTCATAAATTATTTCATTTAATCCTAGCCATAATCCTATGAGATGGGTACTAATTATTATTTCCTAAGGCTTAGCAAGGTTAATAAACTTGCTCAAGGTCACACAGATTTTGAACTCCAAACTGCATGCTCTTTGCCACCAGAGCTGGGTTTAGAGACATTACTTCAGAGGAGGCATGGGGGACTGGTCGGAGGTAGGGACCTTAGAAATAGGGCTGCTCTGAGTTGAGGATTCTTCCAGTTTTCACAAAAAAGAAGCTGGGAGGAGGTGTAAAACACACCTTTCCTTCTCCACGTGCATTTTCTTCCACTGTTCATTCATGATCATAGTTATAACACAATGGGCACTGATCTCAAAGCTGGGGTTCAGTGAGTGAATGAAGGCGATTCAGCTGTCTTCACCGACCCTGCAAACTAGTGAGGGAGTTAAAAATTAATCCAAGAATCACATATCCAGCATTGCAGACTCCCATGTGCTCTGGAGGAAAAGCCCAGGGAGAGAAGAGGACATATTCCAGGGATGGTCTAATTTGGCAGACACGGATCTCACTTTGAAAAGTAATTCGTCTACTCAGAGGTTGGGGAGCTAATGAAAAGCAGCCAACCAATGAAAATATAGCAACTGCTAACATCTTCTGAAATCCAGTAAGTCTGTAACTATGCTCCTGATTGCTTCCGACCCCAAATCTCCTCCAGTGGTTCTCATCTCTGTTAATGAAAATATCATCTACTTGGGGCGCCTGGGTGGCTTAGTCGGTTAAGCATCCGACTTTCGCTTAGGTCCTGATCTCGCGGTTCGTGGGTTCGAGCCCCGCGTCGGCGTCTGTGCTGACTGCCAGCTCAGAGCCTGGAGCCTGTTTCAACCTGTGACTCCCTCTCCCTCTGACCCTCCCCTGCTCACGCTGTCTCTCTCTCTCTCTCCTAGAAATAAATTAAAAAAAAAAAAAACATTAAAAAAAAAAGAAAATATCATCTACTGAATTGCCTGAGGCCACAGCATGGTGCACGTCTTTGACTCCTGTTTCTCAGGACTCATATGGAACTCATCAGCAGGTGCCACTGCCTTCATCGTTGAAATTTACTCCGTGTGCCATCATTGCAGGAATTTTAACCTCAATACCCAGGATTCATTGTCTCACCGCTTCGAAGAATGAAGAGGTGGACACAATAAAATGAGCAGCAGGAAAACGTTTAGTAGAGTATAAGATTATAAAGTAAGAATGGTATAGAAGCTCTTTTTACGGAGAGGGGCCATTCGAAAGTGAATGCCTGCGACAATAGGCAAGGGTCTTTCTCTTATAGGGTTTGGGTTGACCCCTTTCCTTCTCCCTTGTTCCTTCTCCAGTTCTCCCCTTGTTGGCTTGAGAACTGGAAACGTCTAGTCATTCCTTTTTGATTGGCTCATTTCCATTGTATGAGGTTTGGTCTATCGCCGTACTGTTTCTTGTGGATCAAACATTTTATAGTCTACTTATTTTTAATCAGGTCTTTCATTTGTCAGATTCCTGAGGGAAACCTGATGGGGAGTAGGTAGTGTCTGTCACATTCTCAAGAGGAACTTTACGCCTGAGGCAGTTTGCTCGAGGTCAGACGTTCCCAGAAGAAATGTTTTAAAATTTGTGTTTTTCCCCAAGCAGGGACCTTCAAGTCTTAGCCTCTCCCTTTCTGCCTACTGAATACTATCTTTTCCTATCATACCATCACTTCCCACCATCACAGCTGCTACCGCCCTGCTCTAATCCATGCTCGTCTCTCAGCGGGGCCGTTGTGATAGCCTCCTTAACTGCCGTCCTCGCTTCTTTTTCTTTTTTTTTTATTTTTAGNACTAAGCCACCCAGGCGCCCCGCCGTCCTCGCTTCTGCCCTTGTTCGCTGTAGTCTATTCTCAACAGATCTCAACAGATCTTGTTAAAATGTCAGTCCCGTGCCCAGGCCCCTCCACCAACTCCCCATGTCAGAGAAAAATCCGAATTCCCACAGTGACCCACAAGGCTCATTGCAACTCCAGGCCCTTCCCCAGTGGCTCTGCTCACCGCCGGGGCCTCTCCTGCAAGTCCTCTCTGCTTCTTCTGTGCCAGTCCAGCCACTGCAGCCTGCTTGCGGTTCCTTAACACCCAGATGCAAACCTCTGTCCTTCCTAGTCCCTCTGCCCGGAAATCCTTGCCCCATCCCCACCCCACCAGCACTTGCCATCCCCCTTCCTATACCAGAGCAAACCTCACCATCGGACAGACGGCGTCTTCTATTCAGTTCTTTCGTTCATGGTCTGCACCCACCACCTCTAGAATGTAAGCACCTTTTCTTTTTTGATTTTTAAAAATTTTTTAATTTATTTCAGAGAGAGAGAGCATGAGTAGGGGAGGGTCAGAGAGACAGGGAGACACAGAATCTAAAACAGGCTCCAGGCTCTGAGCTGTCAGCATGGAGCCCGACGTGGGGGTCGAACCCACAAACCGTGAGATCATGACCTGAGCCGAAGTCGGACGCTTAACCAACTGAGCCACCCAGAAGCCCCCTTTTTTTTCCACAAAAAAAAAAAGCTTAATATTTATTTTTAAGAGAGAGAGAGACAGATAGACAGAGCAGGAGCAGGGGAGGGGCAGAGAGAGGGAGACACAGAATCTGAAGCAGGCTCCAGGCTCCAAGCTGTCAGCACAGAGCCCGACGACGTGGGGCTCGAATCCACAAACGGTGATGGACACTCAGCAGGTTGTTGTCAAAACTATTAATTAAGAACTTTTGGGGAGCTCCAGAGGAGGAGGAGAGGAGGTCCTCCTGGAAGCAGAGGCCCCCCACGGATTTCCTTGGGTATCAGGAAGGCACCTGGGTGCCTCACCTCTGGGGTAGACATTGTGATGCCCACCTCACATCCCACTTCCGGAATGAAAGCCTTATGCTGCCAGGTGAGCCCCTGCCGGAGGATGCCTCAGATGACCAGAGCTGCCCCTCCTGACATGGCATCTCTCTCCCACTGGCTACTGGCCTGGGATGTAAAGGCCCTGCCCTCTTGTCACAGTCCAGAACTGAACTATCCTCTCATCTTCAGAACTCCCTGTGAGGCTGGCGGAGGCCCCCTTTGGACCTGCGTCACAGCCCTCCCTCCTTGTCTACCTGACAGCACATGCTTTCCTTCCGTTCCATGGCTGTGGGTCCCAGGGGTCCTTCCCTCTGAGCCTCCAGCACAGTAACTCCACCTCAGAGCGTATTTCCCCAGAGACCCAGTCTGTGACACTCCCCGCTCCCCAGATCAAGAGGCTGCTCTGTTTCAGATACTGAGACTCACAAATAGTGACCCCTCCTCATTGCAGGCAAAGCAGACTGTCTCCTAGAAAAGACAGTTGGCTTCATAAAGGCCAAGAGGTCATTCATGTCTGAACTCGCAAAATCAATGCAGTCCATTAAGGAGAAAATACGAAGGATACCCAAGGAGCTCTAAAGAAAGGGGATGTCATCACTGGGACTTTGGGAATTGAGTGCATTGCTCAGGTAACACAGACGTTTTCACTGGGACCCTTTGTGAGGGTGATGGGAAGGCTGTGGTCTTCTCGGAACCTTGACTTCCGAACATAAGGAGAGTTAATGGAGTCTAACTTGCAGGAAGACTGGGGTAGGGAGAGGGAAAGCGGGGCGCCCACGGGTTGCTAGGCATATCTCTGTGTTGTTTCAACACATCAGGAGCAAGAATTAAGTTGCTCATCCGATGCAAGTGAACAAAATATGCAAAGACTATAAAATAACACACAGGCTTCCTTCACGTCTTTGCAACCAGAGGACGTTAAGGAATCCCCCCACTGCCAGCACGCCTGCTGCTCCCCTGTCCAGGCCTCGCTGCCTGCCACTGCTCCCTACAAAATAAAGCTGAGCAGACCTTTGAGCCATCTCAGATGCCGCTTCTAGATACTTTTAGCCAATTACGTAAGGATCAGACTCCTTACCACAATACTGAACATCTTTCACAATCACACCAAAAGTAAACACTCCCGGCGGCTCTCCTTTCTAATTCTTGGGGCATTTTCCCTCCTCCCTGCCCCCACCTTGCAAAATCACTTCCTGTTCCTTAAAGAAGCTGGGCCCTTCCCAGCCCCTTGTTTTTGCATTTGCTAATTCCGCCTTTCTTTCCCTTTTCCTCAGTTTCAATGTCACCTGTCTAGCCAGCTCCGACTCTCTCCAACTCCAGCCATAATTCATTGCTTCCACCTTCACTGTCGCACAGCACCTCGTCTGATCACTGCTCTGACCTGTCTTTTTTGTTTTTTAATTACAATAGGAGTACAAGCTTATGTGTTAATATTGTAAGATATAAAAGCACATGGAGTAGCGAATATGAATCCTTTCACCCACGTTTAGATTCAGAAGTTGGTTGGTGGGGGTAGGAGAGGTACGCAGGTGCTCATTACACTATTCTGATGCCATTTAATATCTGAATATTTCTTAAAAAATTTTTAAATTTATTTTGAGAGAGAGAGAGAGAGAGAGCACACAAGCACAAGCTTGGGAGGGGAAGAGAGAGAGAGGAACAGAGGATTCCAAGTAGGCTCCTCGCTGACAGCGGAGAGCTCGATGTGGGGCTCAAAGTGAGATCATGACCTGAGTCAAAGTCGGATGCTTAACCGACTGAGCCACCCAGCCGCCCCTAACATCTGAATATTTCATTAAAAAGTGATACTCTTTTCTTTTCTTTGGCATTCATCATCTGCCAGAAGTACTTTTAACAATTTATTATGTACTGGTCTTTCTAGACCTTTTGTTGTTTTCAAACATATAAATTGTTACATTTACCAGTGCCTTTATGTTTTATTCAAATGGAATCATATCGGTGATTGAGGAGCTGTGCAAACGCTGCCATTTCCTCACTGTGACTGTCATCCAGCGAGGCCGGGGCGGCTCCCAGCAAAATAAAAAACAAGCTTTCATCCTTCTAGTACCCAGTCCCACTTCTAACAGGTAACCTTTTTCAATCACTTCTGAATTTAAATATTGTTATGGTTACTGTATCCAATTCCAGATAATTCAATTTTGCCTTAATTTGTTGATTTATCAGCTCTGAAATACATATATGTCTTTGTGCTATGAAAAATGAGGATCCTGGCTTATGATAGTCTTACTTACTTTCCTGTATAAGTTCTGTTCATCTTAATTCTTCTATTGGCCACTTTTTATGCATTTGTTAATAATTCTAAAATGTTACGCCTTTTTCACCAATTCTGAGCATATGTACTAAGTCTCTACAATTTAACATTTATTACACAGTTTTAGTAACAAATGCACAGTCCAAATGGCTTAAGATGAAAAGTTTTATTTCTCACCCACATAGCAATTCCTCATGCACTTTCTCACTTCGGCTTCCAGACTGACGGAGAAGTCAGTATCTTGAAACTCATGAGTTGACATGACAGAGGAAACAGTTTGGCAAGTTTCAAACTAGTAATTAAATACAGTGGCCTAGAGGTAACACTTGACACCTTTGCTCAAAACTCACAGGCCAAAGTTGTTAAAGGTTTGAATTCATCTTTTTACATTCCTCTTAGATCTCGTAACTATACACAAGTATCAGTTGGATGTTTTCATTTGATTTTTACAACAACAAAGTGAGATCAAATGATCACATTTTAGGAACTGTATTTTTATTTTTAATTTTTTTGGTGTTTATTTATTTATTTTCAGAGAGAGAGAAAAAAAGAAACCCCAGTAGACTCTGTATTATCAGTGCAGAGCCTGACACGAGGACTCATGAGCTGTGACATCAATGACCTGAGCTTAAATCAGGAGTCTGACGCTTGGCCGACTGAGCCACCCAGATGCCCCAGGAGCACCTGTATTGTTAAACTGGATAATTCTTCAGGTAAAAATATGTAGATGTAACTCACTTTTTAAAGTCAACTGATATTCTATAGTTATGCCATCCCAAAGACTACTAGCCATCAGGAGCTATTTCAATTTAAATTTTTTAGGGGCGCCTGGGTGACTCAGTCGGTTGAGCTTCCGATTTCGGCTCAGGTCATGGTCTCACGGTTCGTAGGTTCAAGCCCCGTGTTGGGCTCTGTGCTGACAGCTAGCTCAGAGCCCAAAGCCTGCTTTGAATTCTGTGTCTCCCTCTGTCTCTGATCCTCCCCTGCTCACATTGTCTCTCTCTCTCTCTCAAAAATAAATAAAACATTAAAAGTAATAATAATAAATTTAAATTTTTAAAATAAAATTTAAGATGGAGTTTCTTGGGACACCTGGGTGGCTCAGTCAGTTTAGTGTCTGACTTTGGCTCAGGTCATTCTCTCACAGCTCAAGCCCCACGTTGGGCTCTGTGCTGACAGCTCAGAGCTTAAAGCTTGCTTCAGATTCTGTCTCCTCTCTCTGCCCTTCCCCCACTCACACTTTGTCTTTCAAATAAACATTTTAAAAAATTAAAGTAGAGGTTCTTTGTTCCACTAGCCACATTTCAGTTGCTCAAAATATCCAAATATATTTTGTATCTGCCCTACTGGATGGTGCAGTTATATAACATTTCCATCACTGAAGAAATTTCTGTTGGTCAGGGCCAATCTGTTATATGAACATACAATAATTCATTCAATCAGCCATCTATTAATTAGCAGATTGTGTCCCCTACCATTCCAAATGAATAATGCTGAATATACATTCTTGATCATAATTCCATATGTATTGTTTGGTTTCTATTAGTAGACCCAAAATGGGACAGCTGGACTAAACAAAAGTACATACATTTTAAATGTTAAGAGATATTGTGGATTTATTGTTCCAAAAATGCCATTGCAATTTATCCTTCTGCCAGGATTATCAGAAGACTCTGATGCTTTCTAAGCTCTAGGCAACATTCTTCTTTTTATTGTTTTCAATCTGTCTGGTTTTCATTAAAAAGACTTTCAATCAATATTTAATTATATTTCCCTTACCTCTAGTTAGGTTCATGTGTTTGTTGGCAATTTGCATTTCCTCTACAAAGAACTGTCTGTTCATAGTCTTTGTATACTTTGCAATTGATGTGTTTAATTTCTTATCAATTGGCTGTTTTTTTAAAAATACATTAATATTTTTGCCATAAAGAAAACAAATGGAATCATACCTTTCCTATTGTTCTATAATTTTTCAATTAAGAGACTATTTCATAGAGCAGTTTCAGGTTGCAAGAAAATTGAGCAGATAGTACAGACAGTACAGAGTCTAGGCATATCTCTGTATGGCTTCCCCTATCATTGTCATCCTGTGTGGTTCAGATGTTAAAACTGAAGAGCTGATATTGATACCTTATTAACCGACGTTCATAGTTTCTATTAAGGTTCAGCCTTTCTTTTGGGTTCTCCGAGTTTGCCAGATACATAATGTCACATATCCACCATTACGTGTCATACAGAATAGTTTCACCCTCCCTAAGAACCCACTGTGCTCCACCTATTCACTCTTCCCAACCCACCCCGGACCACCTCAGCCACTGACAACCACTGACGTTCTTTCTCACTGTATTTGCACTTTTACCTTTTCCAGAATGTCAAAAGGTTGGAATCACACAGCACACTTTCTTTGTAGATTGCCTCCTTTCACTTAGCAATATACATTCTAGGCTTTTCTGTGTCTTTTCTGTGTCTATAATTTACCTTTCTATTCTTTTTTTAACGTTTATTTATTTTTGAGACAGAGACAGAGCATGAGTGGGGGAGGGGCAGAGAGAGAGGGAGACACAGAATCCGAAGCAGGCTCTAGGCTCTGAGCTGTCACCACAGAGGCTGACACGAGGCTTGAACTCACAAACCATGAGATCATGACCTGGGCTGAAGTCGGACACTTAACTAACTGAGCCACCCAGATGCTCCTGTAATTTGCCTTTCTAATTGACACTTTTCCCCCATATACTTATGTATACACGTACCTTTTTCTCTTTAACAGCTACGTCAGTATCTCTTGGTAGGATTGTAAAGAGCTTCTTTATCTTTTTCCTTCTCAAGGGACATATGGTGTTTTCAAGTTTTTTAATTGTATATTTACATATCTTTGACTCACCATAAAGTTTGTACTCCTTAACCAATAAAACATGGTGTTCAATAAACAGCATAGCTTCTGTTCACAAAGTAGAACTGTAAACACAAGAAAAGGGTGGTGGCTACTCAAAGCAAGAAGAGGGAATGGTCCCATAGGGTTCCCTAAGTGGTGGCAGAGGAGCTTAAGGGAGGGAGGGAGTAGTAGGCTGGGAAAAGCTGGGCGACAAAGACTTAACAGAGGAAGCAGGATTGGAGCTGAGCCTTAAGAAGGGAGGGAGGGCTGGGCACCTGGGTGGCTCAGTCAAGCATCTGACGCTTGATTTCAGCTCAGGTCATGATCTCACAGTTCCTGAGATCAAGCCCCACATCAAACTCTGCACTGGTAGCTCAGAGCCTGCTTGGGATCCTCTCTCCTTCCCTCTCTGCCCCTCCCCAACATGTATGCACATGCACGCGTGCTCTCTCTTTCTCTCTCTCAAAATAAATGAATAAACTTTTAAAAAATGGTGGATAGGGGTTAGAAAAACTGGGGGGATTTTCATCTCTTTCATTTCTAAATTCAAGAAGCAACCTCAGAGAGGTACCTGGCTGGCTCTGTTGATCTCAGAGTTGTAAGTTCGAGGGTCACCTTGTGTGTAGAGATTACTAAAAAGAAAATACTGATAAACTTAAAAAACAAGCAGCCACCTCAGTATGCTGGTGCTGGCATCACTGCCCAGCAGCCTGGGTGCCAGGACACATGCTCACCCTGAATGCTGCTGCCCTTCTCTGAGAGCACATGAAGGAAAGACAGAATCACTATTAAACAGTTTTCCTAAGACCGTGGATGTGCATGGCATGACTCCCAGGCAGGCCCTGGCCAAAAAAGGCAAGGAGGACCGGCCTTCAGGAGTTCTTGTTCCAAAAATATTCTTTGCTTGTGGAAACCACGTAAATGCAGAAGGACTCGCCGGCCGATTGCCTGATGGCTCCTGGGCCTGCATCTCGTAACACTTCTGACCTCTCTGGTATAGAAAGCATCGCGTGGTGTGGTCCAGCTTCCCCTTCTACACTGACTGTTATACTTGAGAGCCACATCTTAGCCACCTTAATTTCTCTTGTGGCACCTGCCACCCAGAGGAGCTCCTAGTGTTAGTTGCTAAATGACTATACGAATGAAGAGTGTTAGGAGCTCCCACTCCTAATTTGGGTTCCCCCAGTAGCATACCCTGAAACAAGATTCCAGTGAAAGTAGTTTATTTGGGAAGTGACTCAGGGACAACCGTAGGGAACTGGGAAGTGAGATGGGGAAGGGAAGGCAGCCAGTAAGTCGTTAAGCAAGCTATTTCTGTGGACAGCTGGAGCCTAATCTCCCAGGGAAACTCTGGGAAAAGGTGCAAAACATGTCCTGGGAATTATCCTATAAGATGGCAAGATGGCCGAGATATTTATATGCTGACCCTTAAGAGCTACTGGTGGAGGTCTGCTCCTGGGGGTATCATAATTTGTAGCCCTTTGAGCCTGCCATACACAGGATGACACAGTGACCTTCTTTGGACCCAGAAAAGTCCCTCAGGATCTGAGGGGCAGATGGTGGAAGGTGGAAGTCAGCCAGAGCACGTTGACATCACAAAGTCTGAGGGCCATGAGCGAGAGCGAGGGGGACATTTGCTACACCACCCTTTAGGAAAAGTAGTCACAAGAGAACTGAATCCCCTCTACAAATCTGTGACAAGTGGTTGCCCCCACACCCACCCCCATACTTGAAGTGACAGGTGACGTAGCACATCCCAGGGTGAGCAACTTCAGTGTCAGCAAGCCCCAATGTTAGAAGTGCTTCTCCATTTGTTCTAAATCTCCCCATCTATAAATACACCATGCCCTCGAGTAGAGCCCTCCATAGCTACTCTTACTCTGTAAGAATGTTCCATATGTCTGGCCTTCAAATATCTGAAAACAATCGCAACAGTGCCTCTGTGAGTCTGTGGTTCCTTCTCTTTTAAACATACTCTAATCCCTTCAGCCTATTCCTCACAATGTGACTTTGAACCCCTTGCCATCCCTCATACACTTGCCTAAGCAAAATTAAAAAAAAAAAAAGCAAATAAATCATCTACTGAAGACCATGTACTAAGTCGCTCTCACATGTGGCAATCTCTTCAACCCACGTTTTAAAAATCTATAGGCAGGGGTGCCTAGGTGGCTCAGTCAATTGAGCATCTGACTCCATCTGGGCTCAGGTCACCATCGAGCCCCGTGGTGGGCTTTGAGCTGTTAGCTCCAAGCCTGCTTGGGATTCTCTCTCTCCCTCCCTCTCTCTGCCCATCCCCAGCTTGCACACACACACTCTCTCTCTCATTCTCTCAAAATAAATACACTTTAAAAACTTTTTTTTTTAATTCTATGGTCATATGACACAAGTCAGGCCCATAGGTCAATTAAATGAAAGAAAGCAAGAAGCATCTCTTTCCGTTGTGACTGACAGTTGAAGGGTAGTGTGAGCATGAGCCCACCAGGAGCCACTGTAAAAAGCCTAATAACAGAAGCATCCGAGAGGACAACTGAGAATGAGGGGAAAGGGTGAGCCAGATGACGTAACTCGAGCAGAACCTGAAGCCTAGAATCTTTAGACTTTTTCGTTGTGGGATCAATAAATCAATCTCAGTCTCTCCACCCTACTCCCCGTCTTTCCCTCCCACCCTCCTTGTTAAGCAAGTTTGAATTGAGATTTATTATTTACAATGGAACAACCAAAAGAATCCTAACAAACTTGGACTCTTCTCCCATGATACTATACAGCCTACATTTTGGTGTAGACACCCACGTACATTACAAACAGACACACAATCACTGATTTTTGTAGAGCACTTTGCAAAACATCCTCACACTCATTTGCTCTGACAAACCTTCGAGAGAAGACTGATAGGTATTAAATTGCTCTAGTCATTTTCATAAATAAGGAAACTGAAACAGAAGCTAAGTGACTTACTTAAGATCACACAGATAGCCAGTGGATGGCAGGCCAGTTAAAAGAACCGAGACCTTCAGGATCATAGATCAATGTTCTTTCCACTGTATCTTGCTGGAGTCTGAGTTCCTGACCCATCTAGGTGCCCATCAAGCTATGTTATTATCCCTGTAAATTCATCTCTTTGGGCTTCAATTTCCCATCTCTGTTGTATTTGATCTCAAAGAGCCCCCCCCCACCCCAAACTTGCGTCCTGGTGGTCTATGATTTTGCTTCCTAACCATGCTTAGGCCTGGCTGGGATGGCTCTAAATCAAAGACCTTGATGAGAGAACATCCCATCAGAGACTCAGCACACACACATGCTCATGCACACTCCTGTCAGAGAACATTAATGGTTCTGTTCTGAGAAGAAGCAAATATAATAACCCAAGAGTAACAAAATAATTGTGTAGGTGCCCTGTATCCCATCTGTTCTATTCCTGTTCAGAAAAAAAAAGTGCCATGTGCTCTAATCTTTTTGTGTTTCAGTCCTCAAACAAAATGAAATAAAGCAGGCTTTGTGTTGCTGCATTCCCCCTGACAATGAGGGAGTGTACCCTGCACTGTTCCCCACCTCCAGTCACGCATTAGGGGGAGAGGGGAGGGAGTGCTGAGAAACCTGCCTTCTTCCGCTCCTGAGGGTGGACACAAGGTCCGGACACAGCTCCAAGGCCATCCATGTGCTCTTCCAGCTGGGGCTTATGGCTTCTCAAGACTGGGGATGGGGAAGCAGTGTGATCCCACCCTGATACATTAATGAGAATTTAAAATCCACTCAGAGTTCATGTCTATTGTGGGCACTTCCACAGCCTTCATTTGCTTTGCAGATTCTCTTCACCATTCTTGGACTTTCCTTCTTCCTTGAGACTGTTTTAAAAGATTTCTCGAAGAAAGGGGGGGCCCAAAGGTTGTTTGCCTTGCTGTATTTTGCTAGACCCCAACACAGTCCTTTTCAATGGCCCACAACCTAGTGGCTTGCGAGAGACTCGGGACCACTATGCCCCACAGAACATTTCTAAGGAGGGACCCGCAATCCTCCCCGGGCCGATCCCCCTCATAATCTTTGTGCCGGGACCTTCTTGTGAAAGGGAGACGCTTTGTCCTGGCAAGTCAGCTCATGTTCTGTACTCTGTTCTTTGGAAAATTAATATTACACATCACGTGATCACTCTGTGGTGGCCCAGGTGTTATTTCAGAATTCATTTTAGCCAGGAAGACTCTGAACCTTATCTGGTGGGAGGGTAAAGTGAGCGCAGAGGAGTGTAGAGTGTACTTTCAAGGTCGGAGGCCAACAAAACAGCAGGAAAAGCTCCGTTCATTATTTCACTTGTAATAGGGTGGGACGTGGTCCTCTATGCGAAGGAAGAGAAACATGTGGCGTAATTCTTACTTTCTCAGGAGTCAGAGATTTCTGGATTGGCCAATTAGTGATGTCCGAGTTGCTTCAGAGAGGGTCTTAGTGACAGATCTATATTTTGAATAATATGTATCTAGAACAAAGAGTGATAAACCTCTAAAACAGATTCCCTGCTGCACAAGCTCACAAAAGCCTGGCCCCATATTTTAAGCTTTGGATTTTCTAGTGAGATGCCGATGCCGGGCAATCCCTTGATATGGACCTCAGATACTTCATTCCTGGACCACTGGGGAGGTAAAGACCAAGAGGATTCATGGAATAGGTTAACCCTCAAAGCGGTGCCTCCTATTAAATTCTACATAACCACAACACCGGCTCGCTGTTCCCTGATCAGGCAGGCAGTCCGATTCGTTTAAGTCTCCTGAAATAACTTCCTGGTCTGATCAACCTTGCCAACCCCTTAAGGGCCACTCAAACCCCATTTTTCACTTCTTTCATGAAGCCATTCTCAATGACCTCTCTCTGGCCACAGCCTACAGTTTTAAGCCATCCTACTTCCTCCTTTGCAGCCAGAATCTAATTCAAGCTCCCCACACCCGAGCCTTGTTCTCGGCCTATAAGTTTTTTAAGCTTATTTTTTAATTTTGAGAGAGGCAGAGACAGTGCAAGTGGGGGAGGGGCATAGAGAGAGAGGAGGAATGAGAGAACCTCAAGCAGGGTCCACACTGTAAGTGCAGAGCCTGACGTGGGGCTCGAACCCATGAAGCTGTGAGACTGTGACATGAGCTGAAACCAAGAGTCAGGTGCTTAACCGACTGAGCCACCCAGGTGCCCCTCTTGACCTATAATTTGAAGCTGTTTGCTTCTTCCTCTGTCTTCCTCTTCCTCTTCACTTGTTTCTCATCTTTGGGACTCTGGTTGTTGGTCTCTTCCCCTGTATCTAGCTTCACACGTGTCCCCTGGTTCTGATACCCATTTGGCTTCTCTGGCAATGAACAGAGTTCCCTTCTTTGGCTCTAGTATTGCCTTTTGGGTCTTGTCTGCTAATGGAAGATCTGGGTATGCCCCCTGCCTCATTTCAGTTCCTGGAATCTACCCCAGTGCTGAGCCCTAGATCAGCTGGCCTCTGGTTCTGTCCAGAGGAAACTGGATAACACAGTAAGTAGGCATCTTATTCCCTAGGACTAAACGCCTTCCTGAGGTGGGCACTGGAACTCTCCTGAGGCGGTGCACAGATCACAGAATAGCCAAGGCCTATGCTCACAGGAGTCAGATGTACCCGAATCCTGAATCCCAGCTTGCTCTTGACTTTACTTATAGCACCAACTCGGGGACAGTAATGAGCCTCTCCGTGTCTCCATTTCTTTGTTTCTAATGAAGTGGGGATAGTAACAATAGCACCCACTTGGCAGGATTGGCATGAGGATTAACTGAGCAGTAGGGTGGAACTTTGAAATACTAACTCAATTTTTTTGGACTAGTACAAACTCTTCTACGTGGTCCCAAAGTGGTGTGTGTGTGTTGTGTGTGTTGTGTGTGAGATGAAGAATCCTCAGAGAGCCTCGAGGACCGATGTGTCAGCATAGCCCCTGGCACAAGGCAGCCGATAAATGTTACCTTACAAAGGAAAACCAATAGAGTCCTGAGAATCAACAGACGGAGGACCACTCCTTCCAGGTCAGAAGACCAGGGTGTAGCCAACGGCAGTCACTTACGCTTACTTTCCAGAGTTTCCAGGGCTTAAGCCTGCTGAGTTCAAGACTCAGATTTCCAGAGGGGAAATTGCTCTGTTATAGGTCAGTGGAAGGGCCTCACCTCTAGATCGATCTAAGGACATATTGGTGAGGCCCGAATTTTCTAGATGCTGTTTGTTTCTGAACACTGGGCCATGCCATCTTTAGTGTTATCCCCCTTCAAAATCCAGAGTTTCCCTGAGGTTTGAGCAGAGCTCCTGACTGAAAGACCCAAACAGCTTAAAGTTTGGGTCCTGCACTCATGGTCAACAAATGTAGGCCCACAGGCTGAATCCAACCCACTGATGGTATTTGTAAATGAAACTGCATTAGGACACAGCCACGCCTTTCACTTGTGCACTGTCGATGGCTGCTTTCTCAATATGATGGCAGAGCTGTGTAGTAATGACAGAAACCAAAGAGCCTGCAAAGGCTGAAACGCTTACTATCTGGCCCTTAGAAAATATGTGCTGACCATGCTCTATATCATACACTTTAAGACCCCGAAATGTCAACACACAATGATGTATTCTCTTTTAGGTTTTCCACTCTAAATTTTATCTCCATTACAAGAAGTATAATTTTGTATACAAGTGTAATCCCCCACTCATCTATTTCTTTTTTTTAAGTTTATTTATTTATTTTGAGAGAAAGAGAGTATGAGTGGGGGAGGGGCAGAGAGAGGAGAGCAAGAATCTCAAGCAGGCTCCAGATATCAGCACAGAGCCCAGTGTGGGGCTCAAACTCACCAACAGTGAGATCACGACCTAAGTCGAGGTCTAGAGTCAGATGCTTAATGGACTGAGCCACCCAGGGCCCCCTCCTGTAGAATCTTCTTAATAAGCCCCTCAAGGCCTTCCAGTCAGGTGCCAACTGCTCCTGCAGCCTGAAACCCCTTCAGTTTCCTACACTTCCTTTCCTTTCTAGTTTAGGCAAGTCAACCCATCTTCTGGCCTTTCCCTGAGTAGATCTCTCTCTAGCCAGCTGACTTCTCCAGGATTATCTCAAGCTCCTTATCACTCACTAGGTCTTGCCTGATAGTCCAGTCTGAAGCTCTACATTTTTTGAACTCTGTCAATGGACTTTATCTGGTTCCTGAGTGACCTAGAGACTGCTTCATTCTTTAGATAATGAGTTTCCCGAAACAAGTAGTTAGAGCCTGGAGGGCAGGCACTGTATCTTGTGGTGTTGTCTGTTGTCTTCTCCCTTCTTCCCTTTACAAACCATTGCCTTCTGAACAGAGGCTGCTGTGGGGGTGGACAGGTCCTGGCTGACCATCATACAAATTTGGACTTATCTGCTTATGTAAAATAGTGCCCAGGAGAATCGGTTTGCATGGTGTTGCTTTGCATGAGGTGGAGGGTCATCCCAAGAGGAAGTTTAGTGCACAAAGGTGGAGAGGGTAGCATGATGTTTGCTATCAAAGCTGGGTCCAGGGATTCGAGTGGGCTCCGGGGAGAGAAGGAGCTGTTGCCTACTGCTCTGGGGCCGGGCGATGGTGGGGCATAAAGTTCAGGATCCTTCTCCTCATTTCTCTAGAAATGCGGTGAGGTTGTTACAAGGAAGGACCAAGGAAGGACTAAAAGAAATACAAGGGTGTGTGTGTGTGTGTGTGTGTGTGTGTGTGTGTGTGTGTGTGTGTGTTGAAGCTTTTCAGCTTTAAGAGAACTGGTAGATAGCATCCTAGCCTAGGGTTCAGATTTTCACCAAAGCCTTCTTTAAAAATATAGGTTTTTATTATTATTCAGACAAGATGATGCCAACAGATCAGGAAACAACTGCCATTGGAAAGGTGGCTTATTACTTTTAGTTCCCGAAAGGAGGGGGCACGGCATGTCCCACAGGGCCACTGGGAAGCGCTGGGGTCAGTTAGGAGGCAGAGGGAGAGTTGGGAAAGGAAAGAAAGAGCCTTTATTGTGGTTTCCATGGGAAGGAAAGGTGAGGCGGGGCCAGCGGATTTAGGACTATCTAGTTTGAATAACTTTAGCTAGTGCTGGGGTGTAGGGGCTGCCTCTAACTTGCCGGGTACCTGGGCCAGGGGTGACTGGAATAGGGGGATGGTGACCCTGAGTGAGAGAGCTCAATAAAGGAGGTAGTGGGGTAGGGGTTCTGAATTGGTTGGTTTCCATATGCATGCTTATACGTTTGCAAAAGGCATGCTTATAGATGAGTCCTTTACTATCTTTAGGAATTGGCAGGCCGTGGGAGCGGCAGTCCTTCCACGGTCAGTGGGACCCCAAGATGTCAAAGCACCTGAAAAACAAGGTTAATACAAGTCTCAACAATCATGGTTATGGGTAAGGACTGTGTTCGTTTGCTATAACAAAATATCACAGACGGGGCGGCTTCAACAACAGAAATCTATTTTCTCACAGTTCTGAGGGCTGGAAGTCCAAGATCAAGGTGTTGGCAGGGTTAATTTTATTCTGAAGACTCCTCCTTGGCTTGGACATGGCAGCCTTCTCACTGTGTCCTCATGTGGTCTCTTCTCTGTGTGTCTCTGGTGTTTCCTTATGTGTCCCACTCTCCTCTTACCAGGACATCAGTCTGATTGGATTAGGGATGATCCTAATGGCCTCATTTTAAATCAGTCACCTCTTGAAATACCCTATCTCCAAATAATCACCTTCTGAGGTCCTGTGGGTCAGGTCTCTGACACACGAATTTTGGAGGCTTCAACAATTCTGCCCATAACACGAGCATTGCTCAAGTAGTCTGTGGGACTGTTGGAGCCGAAGGACATCAGAGGGCTGTCAGTGAGGAGACCTCTGAGGACCACCCGAGACTAAGGGCATAGACTTGGGAGAAGGAGACACAAAGAAATTTGAGGAACACGTAAATATTATTTAGCTCTGTGAGCTTTGGGAGCCTTATGGAATCTGGAGTACAGAGACAGTTGGTGCTGTGAAAGATGGTCAATATACCCATATTGAAACAAAATTCCATCAACACCAAAAGCCAGTGTCCACAACCCCAGGGAGTCAATCCCTATTTAAAGAGCACAGCAATCAGGGACACGTGGGTGGCTCAGTCGGTGAAGCACAGGACTTTGGTTCAGGTCATGATCTTTCAGTTCATGAGTATGGGCTCCGCATGGGGCTCTGTGCTGACAGCTCAGAGCCTGGAGCCTGCTTCAGAGTCTGTCTCTTCCTCTCTCTCTCTGCCCCTCCCCTGCTCACGCTCTGTCTGTTTGTCTCTCAAAAGCAATTAAACATTAAAAAAAAGAAAAAAGAGCACAGCAATCACATTTACTTGTAAGAACAGTTAATGACCTGACAATACAGAATCTGGGTCAGCTTTTTGATAACATAATTTCACTCCAATCTTGCAGGGAAAAGTACCATCAACTGACTTGAGTGTCTGAAAGAATGAATACAATGTCCAGTTTTTAAAAGCTCCTTGGAGAACAAATTGGTCATTTACTTCCTTCTGCCATTCTCTTCTGGGGAGAGTCTGGTCCAAGCTACCTTGCGCACACACACACAACCTTTCTTCTCACACCCTCAACACCTACTCTTCCAGCCAGCCAGATTTCTTCACTCATTAACTACCATGCAGAGCTCTGCAGAAATCTTTTCATTCCCTCTGCCCTCTGCTTGAGATGCTGGTTGGAAACAGCTGGTAAAAGCCAGGGTACTTGCCTCTCTACTCTTCTGCAAGCCGGCTCCTTCTCTCAGGAAGCATAAAATCTTTATTCCTAGTAGACTCTCCTTACCTCAAATAAGTAAGTAAGTAAGTAAGTAAGTAAGTAAGTAAATAAAGAGCATGGATCAGGAACTCTGGCCCCAGCTTTTAAAGAGATGGGGCTCAGGATTTGGTGATTACACAGTGTTTTCAGGAGTATCAAAATTAACCAACCTGCAGGCCTGGTGGAGGCAGATTTCAACAACACACCCTGAGAGGCACTGTATCAATCAAAGCTGTTGGTTGTGGGCAAGCAAACAGAGGATTTCCTTAGTTGAAGGATATCAGGAAGTGGTTCACAGAGTGGACCGGAAACGGGTCGAAGGTGGCAGTGTGGGGAAACAAACCTTGGGGAGCAGGGAGGAACTGAGGGGCTCCTTCTCTGGCTGAAGGCAACCCCACAGCTGGACACAGGTACAATGGCCACTCACGGATGTTGTCATGTGCAGGTGAACACCCGCAGGTCCTATGCTTTTGCATTATACTCTGCAGACCCAAAGTGCCAAGAGGGATCATCTGACCGTTGAGGAAAATCTAGTCGCCTTGCACGAATCCTTACTGCTGGTGGCAAGAGAAATGGAAGATGCCCCCACTACCTCTAGTTTTAGGTAATGAGAGGCATATTGGTGGGTTCCTCTAAAATAAGAAGGGAGATTGAATGTTGAAATAAAAAAGTTTGATCAACATGCACCACAGCTGTGATTGCACCTGTGAACATTAGAAAGCTATGTCAATCTAAAGAACATTGAATCTAGAATTTTGTCTGTGCACCAGCTCCTCCGGTTGATGAGGCAAAAATTGACCCAGTTACAGTGAGTAGACTGTGTAAGTTATACATGCTGCTTCCAGCCTCAGTTTATAAAAAATCTGCACTAGTGATTCTCCATGCTCTTTCTCTCTCTGGCTGTATAGAATGAAGATGGCATCCGTGGCCTATGGTAGGAAGAGGTGTATAAACTGGAAATTAGGAGACTAGCCTCACTCCAGGACTGCTGCTCTCTGTGTAACCTTGGGGACATCCTTTCACCTTCCTGAACCTTTCTTGGCTTATCTACAAAGCAATGGCATTGAATGACAGCTGGGGTTTTCACACTGCTCCTATGGAAATCCTTGGCTTTGCAAAATTTCTCAGGGACCCTTCTGGGAGGAGTTGAATAGAGCCACTAGCAGACTCTGCTCCCTGCCTCCCTTGCAAACAGAGAAGCTCTGATTTGGTTGTTTGACATATTGGATTTCCAGAAGAGAGTTTATTTGAAGAAAATGTATCACTGTTCTTGTGAAATAATGAAATATATGTCTACTCCAAGGTCTTCAAAATCCTTCCCTACTCCCATACTCTAGGATCCTGGGAGGGCCTGAGCAATGATGGCTTAGCCCACCAAGTCACCCTGGGAGAGGCTTTATCCTTCCTCCCCGGATCTGACCATTTTGCAAGAAGCCAAGGGCCACCTGCCATTTCCAAGACTGCCTGGGCATAAAAGTGCTCAAGTGGGGCAGAATCATGACCATGAATAAGAACTAAAAATGCAACCAACAGGTACAGCCCCTGGCACTGGGATGTAAGCCGAGGGTGGGTGCACACTGTTGGGTTGGAAAATGCTGAAGTCAAGTGGGCATGCCCTTTCTGACCAGTAAGTGGAGGATAAGAAGAAGACAGGCTTATAAGCTCACAGAACTCCACCAAGGAGAAAGTAGCTGACTCTGGGTCAAGCCTCAGCATTCCAAAATGGCTTTCTTTTCCAATACATCGTAAGAAGTGTGGCCTGTAACACACATATGCCACAGAAAGGGAGGTTGAGCAAAGGCTGCATGTTTGGCTAGTATTAGGACTTTTCAGCCACTACGTCCACAAGTATTTATTATGCTCCATGTGTTGTATGCAGCTTTAGCTGCTGGGGGTAAAGACAAATCCCTCCATTCTACCTTCCAGGATGGGGAGACAACATACATTAATAATCAAATAATTATATACATCAAGTGGCAATAACTGTTAAATAAAGGGGACAGATAGTAAAGGGGGACATTATTTTAGAAAAGTTCTTTTGTTTCTTTCAATGTTTAGTTTTGAGAGAGAGAGAGTGAGCTTGTGAGGGGGAAGGGGCAGAGCAAGGGACAGAGAGAAGTCCAAGCAGGCTCTAAGCCATCAGTGCAGAGCCTTACCTGGGGCTTGATCTCATGAACCACATGATCATGACCCCAGCTGAGATCAAGAGTCCGCAGCTTAACTGGCTGAGCCGCCCAGGGACCCCTAGAGAGGTTCTTTTGATGAGGGATTGATGTCTGGGCAGAGACAATGAAGGGAGTAGCCTCTCTGGGGACAAGTTGGTTCAGGCAAGGGGCCAAGTAGCTGTCAAGGCCCTAAAGGCAGTGCAGCTGGGAGAGCAGAGCACTGCATGGGGTGGACAAGGAGAGTGTCAGGAGCAGTGTCATGAGGTGGGAAGCAGCAGGGAGTTACGTCACTTTGTGGTCCACCGGAAGGAATTTGGAACTTATTCTGAAGCCATTTAAAGACTGTGAGCCAAGGAGTGACTTCATTCTTAAAAGGGTCACCCTGGGCAATGCATCAGCGTCATCGAGGCAAAGGGGGAATGAGAGTGAGCAGTGGGGAGTGAAAGAATAACTTGCGCAGGAGATGGGGGTGATGAAAATAAAGCAGCAGCAGTGGGGGCGGGGTGTGTGCTCGGACTGTGGGATTCCGGGTGCGTGTGTGCAGAAAGTGGAACAGCGATCTTAACCTAATGACTGGGACGCGTCCACCACCGTTGTTGTTACCAGACGTGCTTCTGCAAACACATCCCCTTCCTCCACTCAGGAGAGAATCTTTCCTCTTGGGCAAAGAAAGGGAGGAAAAAGCAAAGCAAAGAAGTAGAACACAGGATTAGATAGGAGTAAGGACAGAAAAGAAGACATGAAGACAACAGAGGCACAAAAATAGAAGAGGCATGAAAACCAACGGAAGAGAAACAAGCAAGAAGGAGAGACAGATATCCTCCATCCTTCTGGCTTATTCTTCTGTTGCCCTCTCTGCTCATAGCAGAAAAGTAAAAGAAAGGTTAAATGCTTCTGCAGGCAAAGCTCTCTTGGAAAATACCAGTAACTGTTTTGGTCTCGGTGGACGTGTGCACAATGCCAGGCTGAAGGAGCAGAAATAAAATTTCTGTCAAGAGACATGAAGACCGGTTCTGGAAGGTGAGCTACATGCTCCGAGATCTAAATTCGACCCATCATCACTTCTGATAAAGCCCAAGTCCCCTGCACACTAATAGGTGCTGGCCCAGAATGCTATTTTCCCTGACATCTTCCAGAAAAGAAAAATCTCATTTCCAAAGAGACAGAAATTCTCCCCGTCTCTTAGGTCTCTTCCAAAACTGTAGAGCTGATTTTATGAAGTGTTTCATGAAGTCACAGTACCCTTGGGGGTAACCCGAAACCATTGTTTTCACAAGGGGGAAGAAAAGCAACCGGATGCCACATTGCGCTGGAGAATATAATCATATCCCCGTTGCCAGCGTGGGTGAGAACATTCCCTGACCATTGTAGCTTTTTGATACTGTCAGTGAAGGAAACGTCGGTCATAAATCCTGATGAAAGATTACAGGAGCCATTTCCACCTCAGAGCATTGCAATGTGTTTAAGTGTTTAACATAATCTTAAAATGCAATAACCACCTTCCTCTAATTGAATCTTCAGTCTTCAGCTGTCAGCACAGATGCTCGAAGTTGGTAAATGGCGAAAGGAAAAAATAAAGAAGTGCTTGGTGCAGAGACCAAAGGTACTTTCATTTCCCTCGAAGCCAGGCTTAATCAACAGTTGCAGAGAGGCGCACAGCAGCCTGTTTGTGTGAAATGTTGCCGGAAGGAATTAAACTGAAAAAGAAAAAAAGTCTTTTCCCTTTAGAAATTGCAAAGTTCCAACCGGGACATCTTATGTAATAGATCCACTTCTCTACTGTGAGCATGCGATCTATTTATGCAACTTCCTTCAATTAATGAAAACCCAGGGGTACCCGAGTGGCTCGGTTGATTAAGCGTCTGACTTTGGCTCAGGTCATGGTCTCATGGTTCGTGGGTTTGAGCCCCGTGTCAGGCTCTGTGCTGACAGCTCAGAGCCTGGAGCCTGCTTCAGATTCTGTGTCTCCCTCTCTCTCTCTACCCCTCCTCTGCTCACACTCTGTCTCTCTCTCTTTCTCTCTCAAAAATAAATAAAAATTTTGGGGCGCCTGGGTGGCTTAGTCGGTTGAGTGTCCGACTTTCACTTAGGTCATGGTCTCGCGGTTCGTGGGTTCGAGCCCCGCGTCGGGCTCTGTGCTGACTGCCAGCTCAGAGCCTGAAGCCTGTTTCAGTCTGTGACTCCCTCTCTCTCTGACCCTCCCCTGCTCACGCTGTCTCTCTCTCTCTCTCTCCTAGAAATAAATAAAACATTAAAAATAAATAAATAAATAAAAATTTTAAAAAATAAATAAAAGCCCAAAATAAGGGCCATGCAAATCCAACGTTGTCAACTTCGATCACTCTCAAACATTTTCTGCACTCTCTCCCTCTTTGTTATTTGTTCTCTCCATACCCTCCTCTTTTCTTGTCCTACCAAACCCCAAACTCCCAGAGGCCCTTTCAGGCTGATCTACAAAGGGATGGTTGCAACAGCCTCTGTGGCTCCAGGCCTGCTCTCACCTTCCGCCAAAACTTGGTTAACAAGAGTTCTTTTCCAGCCTGAAAGTTTGAATTCCATTTTCTTGTCTTCACCTCTTCAGAAGGACAGGATGTTAATGGCTCACGGTCTACTAGGAAAAGCTTTTATCTGGGCTGAGGAGTGGGCTTTTGAAGGAAGACCATTGGCCTCCATCAAGTTCGGAAAATACAGTGGGGCCTTCTCCACCATTTGAAATAAGGTGTTCTCTCTCTTTCTGTATCTCTCTCTCATACACACACACACACACACACACACACACACACACATACACACACACAATCTACTGGGAGAAAGGCTTTGGGTTTTATCAGTACTTTGACTCTGGAAACTAAGCAACTATCATTTCAGCAGAGATCTCCTCCTTAGGAGTTCAAGGTCAACAGGCAGGTGGCTGCCTCTAACAAATTAAGTGTTCCAGTAGCTTCTCATTTTTATCTCCTCCTGGAGCAGAATCCAGCTGAGTACATTAGATGTGAGGACAGAACCCAGTAAACATGGACTTTGAATAATCACTTCTTAGATAGCCCACACTCATATCTCATATATCAACTGGTGACAGGCAAGCAATGCAAGGAAGCCATGGGAAGGAAGCCCATTAATCACTGACTGATGATGCCAGCAGAAAGGGCTTCTGGGTGGCATGTCAGCACTGGAAGAATAAAGTCATTTAATTATACTACAAATTAAATTGCATTTGATTACATTAATTCATATAGTAATTCTAGACTTCCCTAGGTTTTGTAATCTTTTTAAAGATTTTTTTATTTTTAAGTAATCTCTACACCCAGCATGGGGTTTGAACTTACAACCCTAAGACCAAGAGTTTTGTGCTCCAGTGACTAAGCCAGCAAGCTGCCCCAGTTTTGTAATTTTTAAAAATCATATCCTTCCTCATCCTCCTCCCTAACTGCCTGAACTACTTCTTAACCGAAGCAATTCTCAGGGACAAGAACATATACCAAACCCCCAGGGAAGTGGAAATCTCAAATGACAAAAAAATGACCTTATTGAAAATTAATATTCCACTTGAAAGAACATTTGTGTGAGATTATTTTGAAAATACTATCATTTAAATGTGGTTCCTTCACAATGTGAAAAAAACACAAGCTTGCTTCAATGTGAGGAAATATCTCTCGATTGAAAAAAGCTAGCTTACTTTTGGGAGCAGCCAGTAAACATTATATGGTCTTTTCTTGCTGAAAAATATGGGGTTTCCATTTTTCTTTAACAGCATGTCAAATATGTATTAATCATGTGCTCAGTTGAAATCTATTAGACAAAAGCTAATGTGTTCAATTATGCAAAAATACATTTATAAATATATTTTTATTAATATATAAAATGTAATATGCTATGTATTTTACTATGTATTATTCTATGTATAATATGTAATATACAAGTGTATGTACTATGTATAAATAAATATAGAGAGATTGGCACAACCCAATGAAAAGCCTAGAATAGGTATGCCTTTTGAACGACAAAGCTATTAGGAGAGAATATAAATGTTTCTACCAATTCAAATATTTCCATAATACTCTTGGCAGAAATTGCTCATTGAGTAATCCAACCCTCATTCTTACCTCTTTTCCTTGTCACTTTCTCGTCGCTAGACACTTGCTTTCTCAGCTTCCCTTGCTGTTGGAGAGACAACTGGTCAACTTCTGCCCAGAAAGGCTTAATGACAAATTTTGGCGGGAGATCATAGCAAAGTTTTGTTTCTCGAGCAAAAGGCTAGATGGTGTTAGCATGATACCGTCTCTTTTTCTTCTTCTTTAAATGTGGATGTGATGCCTTAAAATACAGGCACCATCTTGTCCCTGTAGAATGATGAACATGAATGAGGAAGGCTGAGCATAAAGCAAGAAAGAGCGATCCTGGTCCTAGGTATTACTCAGCTATCATTCCCACTATTTCCTTTCAGAATGCACCCAATGGCATTCTTAACTGACATGAAGTCTATGAGCCCTAGACTGACACTGAAATGTAACAAAAACTCAAGCCCTCCAAGGTAAATGCAAATAATGGCAAGATGGACAGTGACAGATAAGAGGCCAGGGAAAGTAGTCAGCATTGTCTAACCCAAAAGAGCCTGAGGGAATCTCCTAGCACTTTGATTTGATGTTCTTTTAAGAGTTCAAATAAGATTGAAAGAAAGAGTCTTTGAAATACTGCACCTTGCCAACGGGAACAATCTGAGAAATTAGCCAAGTTATTTATTTATTTATTTATTTATTTATTTATTTATTTATTTATTTAAAAATTCTTTAATGATTATTTATTTTTGAGAGAGAGACAGAGTGCAAGCAGGGGAGGGGCAGAAAGAGAGGGAGACACAGAATCTGAAGCAGGCTCCAGGCTCTGAGCTGTCAGCAGAGAACCCAACGCGGGGCTCGAACCCATGGCCAGGACCGTGAGATCATTAGCTGAGCTGATGTCACACACTTAACTGACAGAGCCACCCAGGCTCCCCTAAATTAGCCAAGTAGTAAGTTTAAAAGCAGAACCAAAAACAAGCCCGATCAACCCACTATTCGGAAAGTTGCTTAGAGGAGAATGGGGGAAACAGGAATAGAGAGCAGAAAGGAGGGAGGAAGAGAAGAAAGGATCATCTTTATCGCATCAGAAGCCCTTAGAGGGGGGACGCCTCCTACTGGGTAGATATTGGTGCTCACTTCAATCCAAAAAACCCTAAATTTTTGTGCATACTACATTTTTTCTGCACCCAGACTCCCAGGATGCTGTCACTCACCACTGTCAGAACCTGGGTCTCTCTGTCAGAGGACTGTCCTTAGTTCTAGACCGCCCTTTGTCTGCGTGCACGGACAGCCAAGAGAGCCTGGGAGCTTGTGCACTGCGGAGCCAGCCTTCAACCACTGATGGGCACGAGAGTATAAGTACTTCAGCTCCCTCCTCTCTGCTTGAGACTACTACCTTCTCCCGAGTTCTGCAGCTTGGACACAGTCCTTGGTGAGACTGTGCTTGATTCTGCCCTGCTGACCAGCTTCCTTCTCTTCACCAGCAGACCTCCCCACCGCCTTCCCGCCTCATCCCAGGAATTCTTTCTAATAAAGCACTTTAACGTACATCTTGGTCCCTGGATCTGCTGATAGTGACCCTTACCTAAAACCTCTTTTCTATGGGGTGAAACAATTGCTCACCTGAGGCCAGCAAACATAAAAGCAAAAGAAGCTAGACAGATAGTCAAAAAAGAAAATGGGAAGAGTTTTGCCAAAAGTCAGAAACAGGAGCCGTAGTTCTCTCGGTGACCATCGCTAGAGTGAGGCAGCGGTGTTTTCCACAAAAGTACGAAACAAACTTGACATCCTTGCTAAACACGAAGCCATTTGGAATGCTTGAACACCTTTATCTCCTATTGCTTACGGTTGGTAAGGGTTGGGGGGCAGCAAAGAAGGGAGAGTGGAAATTCTACCCCAGCTCAGCTGGAAAGTTCCTGAGCCTGGCCCTGGCCCTCTTCCTTTCAAGGAGAAACGGAGAGGAGCTGCAGAGCTCTGTCTATTTGTTTATGAATTTTCCCACCCTAGGTGGGTGACTAGTTGCAACGTTGAATTAGACAGTAGTGTGTTATCCTTCCTGTTAAGGAGCTAGTTTCTGGGCCCCTGGGTGGCTCCCTTGGTTAAGCGTGTGACTTCGGCTCAGGTCATGATCTCACAGTTTGTGGGATCGAGCCCCATGTTGGGCTCTGTGCTGACAGCTCAGAGCCTGGAGCCTGTTTCAGATTCTGTATCTCTCTCTCTCTCTGACCCTCCCTGCTCATGCTATCTCTCTCTCTCTCTCAGAAATAAATAAAAACATTAAAAAAAAAAAAAGGCTAGTCTTTAGTGACTTCAGCTCCAGCCTCACACAAGAAAAGCAGACCATGGCTCAGACTACCTGGCAATTCATGCATCTTCATGCCTAACCCTGTGGGCTGCCTTTTGGGTTATTTTAGATAGAAGATACCAGGTTATTCATCACGGAGCCAACTAGGTTACATCAAACAACTGAAGGATCAGTTTCTGAGGTTCTGGGAAGACTAGAATTCACATAAAGGTTAAAGTTTCTCCTTCTCCTTCTCCTTCTCCTTCTCCTTCTCCTTCTCCTTCTCCTTCTCCTTCTTCTTCTTCTCCTCCTCCTCCTCCTCCTCCTTCTCCTCCTTCTTCTTCTTGGTTTTTAATTAAATAAAGAATCTGAGAACCAACACGCCAAGGGAAATAGGAAACTATTGTATACAATGTGAATATCAGTGTGTCTAACAGGTTCATTCCTTTTTTTTTTTTTTTTACAAATAGTTTATTGTCAAATTAGTTTCCACATAACACTCAGTGCTCATCCCCACAAGTGTCCTCCTCCATGCCCATCCCCCCTCCCCCCCACATCCATCAGTCCTCAGTTTTTGTCAGCATTCAAGAGTCTCTCATGGTTTGCCTCTCTCCCTTTCCCCCACCATTTCCGCCCTTCTTCTCCCCCTTGTTCCTCTGTCAAGTTCCTCCTAATCCTCCTATACGTGCAAACATATGATATTTGTCCTTCTCTGCCTGACTTATTTCGCTCAGCATAACACCCTCAAGGTCCATCCATGTTGCTACACATGGCCAGATTTCATTCTTTCTCATTGCCATGTAGTATTCCATGGTATAGATAAACCACATCTTCTTGATCCATTCATCTGGTGATGGACACTTAGGCTCTTTCCATGTTTTAGCTATTGTGGAGAGTGCTGCTATGAACATTGGGGTACATGTGCTCCTATGCCTCAGCATTTCTGTATCCCTTGGGTAAATTCCTAGCAGTGCTATTGCTGGGTCATACGGGAGTTCTATTGTTAGTTTCCTGAGGAACCTCCACACTGTTTTCCAGAGGGGCTGTACCAGTTTACATTCCCACCAACAGTGTAGGAGGGTGCCCGTTTCTCCACATCCTCGCCAGCATCTAGAGTTCTCTGATTTGCTCATTTTAGCCACTCTGACTGGTGTGAGGTGGTATCTCAGTGTGGTTTTGATTTGTATTTCCCTGATGAGGAGGGATGCTGAGCATCGTTAACAGGTTCATTCCTAATTCACTACTCTAAAAAGAAAATATTCTGCTTTCTTGACAAAAATCAACAATTTCTAGAAAATTTAGCCCCAGAATGAGGAATAACACCTTTAGTAACTCATAATGCTAATTGACCAAGTAGGTATCACCAGAATTCAACAGACATTTCCAAATTCAATGATAAATTGAATTTACTAAATTACTAAAATAAGAACCATATTTAGCATTAAAAAAAAAAAGATAAGGGGTTCCTGGGTGGCTTAGTCAGTTAAGCGTCGGTCCAACTTTGGCTCAGGTCATGATCTCACAGTCTGTGGGTTTTGAGCCCCAGGTTGGGCTCTGTGCTGACAGCTCAGAGCCTGGAGTCTGCTTCAGATTCTGTGTCTCCCTCTCTCTCTGTCCCTCCCCTGCTCCTGTGCTCTCACTCTCTCTCTCTCAAGATAAACATTAAAAAAAAAAAAAAAGATGAGTAGAATGATTCCACAGAAAAGAGATGAACTTGGGCCTTTCTGTAAGGTTTTATCAAATGTACTTTTAGACCAATGATAACAGTTTGTAATTAGTCCACAAGATAAATTAATTTTAAAATGGATTATACTAAGGAGATAAGACCAGTTTGAATAAGGTCAAAAGTTTACTTTTTATGGCCACAGGAGGTCACTTTACTTGTACTTTTCTTTTTTTGTTGAAGTGGTAAGTTTTGACAAATGTATATACCCATGTAACCATCACCAAGATAATGATTGAAAAAGTCTTTTGTGCCGCAGCAAGTCTGCCCTGTCCCTTTCCAGTCCATCTCCAGCCTCCTAGAGGAGCCACTCTTGATTTCTATCGCCTATTTTGTCTTCATGTAAATTAATCAACAAATATGTGCTCTTTTGTGCCTGTCTTCTTTTACTCAGCATCATGTGATTGTGATTCACCCGCATCCCTGTATGTAATGCTAATGTGGTCATTTTTGTTGCTCTGTAGTACTATTCAGTTGTATAAATTCGCTACAATGTATTTTACCTATTCCTTTGTTGATGGACGTTTGGGTTGTTTCCAGTGTTTGGTTATTATGAATAAGGTTGCTATGGACATGCTCATACAGGTTTTTTTTGTGGGCATGTTTTCATTTCTCTTAGGTAATACCTAGAAGTAGAACTTTTCACTGTAGGATAGGATTGACCTTAACTGTGTAAGAAACTTCCAACAGTTTTCCCAAGTGGTTGTACTATCTTCCACTCCTCCTAGCAACATAGAAAGACCCCAGTTGCTCTACACCGTTGACAAGATTTGGTAATGATGGTCTTTCTGGTTTTAGCTATAGAGTGGATACTATAGATCGACATCATTTTGAAATAACAAAACAGACGCAGATCTCAGTTACTGTCCCTCCCAATTTGCAGTGAATTCTTACCACCTTGTAGTTGACTCCGGATTTACATCCTTTGCCCACAAACTCTAAAACACGCAGCTGTTTAGAGCATTAATAAGCTGTGCATATTGCCCTAGATAAGCGAGCGCTTCTGTTTCTGCAAACACTTTAACTGTATTTCCTGGCACGGGTAGGACGGTCCATCCTGCAGAGAGGACCCACGATTGCGAGGGGAGCTTGGCGGCCTTGCGCATGGCTGCGAGCCTCGCTGTCAGTGGTCGCCCGCGGGCATCTGCGTCCTCCCAGGCGGCAGCTTCAGCGGGGTCATGCCTTCCGCCCCCGGTTCTGCATCCTGCGGGGGGCGGCCTGTGGCCCCCGCGGTGCCTCTCTCCACGCGGAGCCTCCCACGCAAACCCGACATTCCGCTCACACACCCGCCTCCACCGCGGGTCCCCAGCACCGGAGAATCGCCTCGTTGTCCGGGACCCAGTGCAGGTCCTCCGTGCGGGACGTGCTGCCAAAGGCGTGGGGCTCCGGCCTCGTGCACAGGCCATAGGCGCAGCCCACCGGCTTCTCGGCATCACGGCAAGTGGCCACCTCGAAGGACGTGACACCGCCTCGGGGATTGGTGCTTGGTTCAGGTGGCAATCAATGCATGGAATTTCCCCACTGCAGGAAATGATTCAGGAATGGGCGTCAGACCACATTACGGACAAGAATGCATGAGGTGATTTTCTGGGAGCTTTCGGGAAATAATTTTTCTTGCTCTCACGAAAGAGCTCTTAGAAACCGCTTATCTCGTTCTGAGTGCAAAAGAGGTTAAGTCCTGAAGGACTAGTGGCAGCCATAAAATGGAACGGACATACCAGGGCTTCATGGAAATAAACTGAGACCTCGATGGCACTGCTAAGCCAAAGAAAAACCAGCTTGAAACCTCACTTACCTCTGGACTCTGCTCAAGTGAGTCTTGACATTACCCACATTGTTCAAGACACTTTGATCTCAAACCTAATAATGCCTGTGATCTAATGTAGGAACCAATATGGAAACCAAGCTCACATTCAATCCCTAGAGCTGGTCCTGGGCCAGTCCATAAAGCCACTTAAGTTTGCCTCTGGGGTAATTCAAACATCTCCCACCCTTCTGCTGGTTTTCTATTGAAACTCTGCTTCCTTTCGTCTCTCTGTCACCCCTCCATCTGCTCTCATCTTCTACCCTTGTTTCTCCCCCTCCTCTCTCTTATTTAAAGCAAAGTAAAATACTACTGCTACTACTACTACTAGTAGTAGTATTAACAGAGCAAAGTTCAAAGTGCTCCATCTCAACGTACTCTCAGTTCAGGAAAAAAAAAAAGGGTGGTGGAGAATCCTGATTCACAGTAAAGTATTGGTGACTGATATATTTCCATGTAACAGAAGAAAAGCTACAACATAGTCCAATGGTCCTGATAATTGGTGGGGTTGCTAACATTGGTGATTGATATATTTCTATGTAATTGAAGTAAAGCTACAACATAATCCAATGATCCTGATAATGGTGCGATTACGAACATTGTCTATAGCAAATCAATGAGCAATATTGCTCTTGAACCCTTTCCCATCGAGTTGTGCAAGCAGGTACCATTTACACCTCCACAGTTAATGTGTCTGCCACTCCACCTCCTTCAGTTTTTATTTTAGGCCTGCCCTATGGCAGCATCTGGACGAAGGCCATGACATCTCCATCCTACTAAGATGGTAGGAGCTAAAAATAACAAAGCAAGTGAGCAACTGGAAAGCATCCCGTCATTAAATATTCAGGAACCAAAATGTATCTGATTGTGTCACCTCATAAAGTCTCTGCCCTTCAGAAGTCTACAGGATCAGAGCTGGGTATGCCAGTGGGGTGAAATAAACACCCTTACTGTGTCCCTTACTTCTTACACTTGAACTGATCCACTTTTCCTACAGTAGAATTTTAACTTCTGAGCCCTCCAACATGTCCTCCATTCTCACATCTTGACCTTTACAGGATTGGCCCCTAGTTTCCTTCTCCCTTTGTTCAGATGGTCCAGTTCGTTGGTCAACCAGATTGTTAAATGTTCGTTTTCTTGGGATGGACATTTGGCCTATAAAAATGTACAAAATTTGAAGCCTACTTATCTTTCAGGGGTTTGGATCACCCAGCGAAGACCCCATATCTCAGGAACTTTAGGACCTGTCCTATCCATGTCTCTAGACTGGGCTGGCCACATCCTTCTCAATTCCATCCACTCACTTTGGTTAGATTTCCAAATCCCAAGGGGTTTGTACAGCCCCAAGGGGTTTGATTCCACATCAACTATGTCCCCAGAAGACTTCAGATGTCTTCATGTCTTCTTTGGGCCCCAACATTACTGCCTTAGAGGAGAATCCTTTTCCCCTATGGAACTAAGATCACGTGTCTTTGAGCCTGTGTGATTGGGCCACCTTCATGGTCAGGAAACCTTCCTTACAGTTGACTGAAGTCTCCCTCAAGCCTGATTTCCCTTTGACTGTCCTCCCTCAAGCCTTTAGAACCACATAGAGTGAGCAGTCACCGGGGACTGTGGTCTATCAGCGCCTTGCAGTGAACGCAGTAGAACCAGCTGCAGGCTGCTGCAGAATCTGTCTGATAACGGAACATTCAGATCCGGGCGGATGGATATTGTACTTGGAGGAAATGCTGTCACGTGACCCAAGTTCCTGCTCTGAGGAGAGAACATACAGATGTTCACATACCCGAGCAGCCATGGTGTTTCCAAGTGGATAAAAAGCACGTTATCATTTCCTATCCTTCACAGTCTTCAAGCCAGAGGACAACTCAGGCAATCCAAAGGAAATGAGGCTTGTGAGCAAGGAGAGAAGCTTCATATGTACCCTAAGCAATAGATCTCCTTTCTTTATACATTTCACATGTATAAAGAGAATGGTATTTATTTAGTTCTTGTTTTAAAAAAGTTATTTGTTTAAAGTCAAGTTAGTTAACATACGGTGTTATTTAGTTCTTATTAATAATGACCTTTACCTTTGGATGAAGCAAATATGTCATTGTAATCTTAATGTGATTTCAACAGAACATTTCATACCTCCTAAAAGGTTTTGGTGTTTAAACATACTTGAGTAAAATAGATAACATTTCCCCCTCCCTCTCTTCCGATCTCCCTCCCTCCCTTTCCTCCTTGCTTCCGTCTTTCCTTCTTTCTCTTGCTGCTTCCTTGCACCCTCAGCCAAGGCTCCTTAGGGGGCACAGAAAGACCGGGGCTTATTCTCCAAAGATAAGGTTCAACTGCACAAGCATTTCTTGGGTTTTTACTCTGTACGGAGGCTGGCCCTGTACATGCATAAGAATGAACCTAAAGAAACATGAAGTTTAAGGGGCGCCTGGATGGCTTGGTCAGTTAAGCATCGACTTTTGGTTTGGGCTCAGGTCACAGTCTCACAATCTCACAGTTTATGGGATTGAGCCCCATGTCTGGCTTGGCACTGACAGCACAGAGCTTGCTTGGGATTTTCTCTCTCCCCCTCTCTCTGTCCCTACCCTCAGCTGTTCATGTTCTCTCTCTCTGTCAAAATTAATAAACATTAAGGTTAAAAAAAAGAAACATGAAGTTTAAAGACAAAAATATAAATATTTGATCAGAGATACTAAAACCTTTCTGACTAGAATGATCATATTTTTTTTAAAAAATGTTTATTTTAAGAGAGAATGAGAGAGAGCATGCTCAGAGGAGGGGCAGAGAGAGAAAGAGAGAAAGAGAATACCAAGTAGGCTCCGTGCTATAAGCACAGAGCCTGACACAGGGTTCGATTTCATGAACTGTGAGATCATGACCGGAACTGAAATCAAGAGTCGGATGCTTAATCAACTGAGCCACCCAGGTGCCCTGAATGACCATATTTTTAAAAATGAAAAAAAGTCTCATCACGAGATCCTAGGAGAAACCTGGATTCTTTTTCTTTTTTTTTTAATGTTTTATTTATTTCTGAGAGAGAGAGAGAGAGAGATGGCATGAGCAGGGGAGGATTGGAGAGAGAGGGAGACACAGATCCGAAACAGGCTCCAGGCTCTGAGCTAGCTGTCAGCACAGAGCCCAACACGGGGCCTGAACCCACAGACCGTGAGATCATGACCTGAAACGAAGTCAGACGCTCAACTGATTGAGCCACCCAGGCACCCCCCTGGATTCTTTTTCTATTACTAGTTCTCTCTGACATTTCAGGGCACTTTCAATTCCCCTTCATCTTCCCCATTATTTTACACATCATGGGGTTGAAACAAAGTTACCAAAGAGAAGTGCTGAAAATGGGCAGATGTGTCACAGACCGGCTCTTTTCTACCTACTGTCAGTGTCTTCTTCTCCTACATAACACTTGCAAGAAAGTAAGGCTCCAGCTATGGGGATAACCCAGGCTCAGAAATGCAGCCAGTGGACCAAAACCTGCAATGATGTGGACATCGGAAAGATGATAGTAGTCTGAGCATTGATGGGGGTGGGGTGGGGGGGAAATGGGTGATGGGTGTTAAGGAGGGCACTTGCTGGGATGAGCACTGGGTGTTGTATGTAAGCGGTGAATCACTGGATTCTACTCCTGAAACCAAGACTACACTGTATGCTAGCTAACTTGAGAATAAATAAAAAAAATTTTTTTCAGTATATTATGAGGAAAGGTTTTTAAAAAGAGAGAGAGAAAGAGATGATGGTAGTGAGAGATTGCCAGGCAGGTTTGCAAAATACAAGGGGCCAAAATTGATCAATCGCAGAAATTCCAGTCAAACAGAAACCAAGAAGAGACATTGTCAGAGAGGTGGGCGGGTGTGAGACCAGAAGGCACAGCATGGGATATCCCTTCTCTGTACTGTTCTCCAGACAGTAGGTCTCAACTGGGGGCGGTTTTGTTTCCCAGAGGACAAGTGGCCCTGTCTGAAGATATTTTGGGGGTTTTTTTGTTTGTTTGTTTTTAATTTTTTTTTAATGTTTTATTTATTTCTGAGAGAGAAGAAAGACAGTATGAGCAGGGGGAGGGTCAGAGAGAGAGGGAGACACAGAATCCGAAACAGGCTCCAGGCTCTGAGCTGGCTGTCAGCACAGAGCCCGACACGGGGCTCAAACCCATGAACCGTGAGATCATGACCTGAGCCGAAGTTGGATGCTTAACCGACTGAGCCACCCAGATACCCCAAGGGGATATTTTTGGTTATCACAGCTTGTCAGGGTGGGTACTGTGACCAGCAACCCCTGAGCAGTGGCCAGAGGCACTGCTACGCATCTTACACGCCACAGGACAGCCCTCCACGAAAAGAATTCTCTGGCCTAAAGTGTCCATGATGCCAAGCTTAGGAAACTCCACTCTAGAGAGGAGGTAATTACGAGCATCACTGCTTCATCATGTTTATTGTTGTTTTTCTGATTATAAAAAGTACTCAGTCCCATATAAAAATGTTATGTATTTAATCTGGAACATTTATCAATGTATCAAATAAAGTTTTATCATCACCCCATCAATTATGCCTAGAAGTTCATAGTCTGTTTTTTTTCCCCCGCAGCCAGAGATTATGAACTCAAATGTCAACTGCACCTCGGCTGATGTGAAACACCAAAGTACATGATAAAGTACATGCCTTCCCTAATTGCTTCAACCAACAGGAAATGGTTGGACATTATTTTTCTAGAGAAAAAAATAACTGTGGCCAAACTCTTTCCAGGAAAGAGTGATTTCACACTGTTGAAGGGAGAACAACAGTTCCTGACATGTTGAGATAAAATGGAATTTATTTCAGATGAAAAGCTGGGGTCTTGGAGCCCTGCACCTGCCACCCAAACCCAGCAGCACCCACCTCGGGGCCATGAACAGGGCTGTAACCAGCGCCCATTATGAGAAAATTGCAGGAATTAGGAACTCATAGAGATGAAAAGCGTCCCGATTACAGTATGGTGATGGAGGCTGAGACAAGTCAGGATGACAAAGGACCTCCTACGTGAAGGAACCATTTGGCTCGTCTTGGTGTGTTTCCAGATGTCTATCGTGCAGACCAACACATCATCGGCATTACCTCTGAAGCCAGGATGCTGAGTGGCTAGGCGGGCCGGCTGATGCTGTGCCAGGTTGAAGGGCACAGATTTACGTGGGAGATGGCATGTCTAGATTTACATCCTTCTTTTCCAGTTACTAGCTATGGGATGGGAGCAAATCGCTTAACGCCATGTGCTTCATCTGGAAAACGGGCTTTTTGGTTGTTGTAAGCTTTGCAGGAGACATCGCTGGCATTCTGCCAGGTCTCCCAACAATCTTTAGTGTTTTCTGCATCCTTTCTCAGGCTTCTCATTCACACCTACGGATCGCTTTGGAGGACTTGCTCCGCCAACTGGAGCTACTCACCTGCAGGTGCAGAGAACTGGAAGGACCTTGCAGCTTTCTTTACCCTGGTCCTGAGCCCAGGACTGTCAGGGGTCTCAATATGAAAGAAAGCTCAGCAATCAAGTCCTGAGGCCTAATTTACACTGCAGTGCTCCTCTGTGGGATCAGGGCTACAGGAATGTGCTAGAGAGTCCACCTACTTTTCCTTTTCGACCTGCTTCCTCCACTCCCTGATGGGTCAAGGAGCACTGCTTTTAATAAATTGCTTGCTTTTGAATCTTATCTCAGGAAACTTAAATGAGCTAAAACACAGAAATTACTTAGAACAATGCCAGTGCGTAATGAAAGATTAATAAACGATAACAGATAATCCACTTATGATTCTTTAAAAATATTTTTTTGAGTGTTTATTTGTTTACTTTTGAGAGAGAGAGAGAGCACAAGTGAGGGAGGGACCAAGAGAGACAGGGAGACACAGAATCTGAAGCTGGCTCTAGGCTCTGAGCTGTCAGCACAGAGCCTGACGACATGGGGCTTGAACCCACGAACCATGAGATCATGACCCAAACTGAAGTCTGACTCTTAAACAACTGAGCCATCCAGGCACCTCTGACTCTTATTATTAGATGCTGACTTTGTGCCAATACTGTGTCACTTACACTCATTGTATCATTTTAGCCTATCCAAATCTGTCTTTCCTTCGCGAGAGAAGGAAAAGCCAGAAAAATAAGCCAAGCCTGAGCCAGCCAGAGACAAATGAGGACCCAATACCAGAGTCAGACTTCGATATCCAAAGAATTGCAGAATGGATGTTGGGGTAAGCAGGAAGCAGCAAGTCCCAAATATGGGTGGAGTTCACCACCTGCATTTAGAAATGGGATGATATGTGAGAGAGTCAGTGTGTGGGCTGGTAAATCCTGGTAACAAGTTGCTCAGTTGAAGTGACTTTCTGACACAAGGGAAAATGGAGTCCCCAGAGGTAAAGTGACCTGCGAGGGGGGCGGAGCCGAGTAGCCCACATCTGCTACGCCAAGCCCCCTTCCTGGCCATGGGCTCCTCACTTCCCCTGAGCGGGTCATAGTTGAAGACAGGACACTGTTAATGTCCTTAAATGGAAATGAAAGGCACTTACCAAGGAAGCACAGAGGCGGAGTACACTTTCAGGTCAGGAACCCTCTATCAGTCTCTGGCTCTCTGGCCTCCCAGGAGGCAGCTCGCCATAAGACATGTGGAAATCATTTACGAAAAGTCGTAAAAAGTACAATTTTTTTGCTTTTTCCTGTTTTAACGCAGAATATGCCATCTTTTGGGATATTGGTTATTTTGAACTGTAGGCACTTGAAAAACAGCAACTGCAGGGAGAAACTTTCTCTGAACTCTGCTCATCTGCCTCAAGACATGTCTTCTAAGAGGAAATCATTTGTCACAGATCCCTTCTAAGGGAGTGTCAGCCCAACGTAGGACTGAGTCTTGTTGCAGAGGAGGGGGCTAGAGTTGACCCTACACTGTCAGACACTATCCTATCTCTCATCTGTTCTTCTGAGGCCTGTTCATCTTTCCTAAACATCCTTTACTATAAAGGCCTATGTCCTCCTTCCCTCCCCCACTAAGCTACTTTTCATCTGAATTCTAACTAAGCCACCCACGGAGTTACTCAGTTTTCCTGGGTATGTCCACATGTATATATAAGGGACACACATTGATAAACTTCAGATTGTTTTTCTCTTGTTAATCTTTTATTATGGGACTATCAGATAAGAACTCAGAAACGTAGAGAGAAAATGATCTTTCCTCCATTACAATAGCATGTCAATACAACTAAATGACCTGTTCCCTGAACGGAAGGGCGCTCTGTTCTGCGTTCTTTGAAACACCGTATAGTATTTGACCCTGGGCCTTCTACCCTGTGGGTCCTCAACATTAGTCAACTGACTCATGTTTCACTGTAGGGGTTTATCCTATAGAAACAGAGCTGGGGGGGTGGGGGAAGGCAAAAAAGACAATGTGAATCATCAGTGTTGAATTACAATGTGACCGTCACAAACCACTTTTCATCAGCCTCATCTCCAGCTCCTATTTCCTTAACTTTTCCTTGTCCTTCTTAGTATTTCAAATAGGGTGGTTGTGGGTTTTTTCCCCTTAAGAGAGTTGACTTCTTATTTATTTATTTATTTATTTATTTATTTATTTTCAAAGTTTATTCATTTTTGAGAGGGATTGAGAGAGTGCACACAGGGAAGGAACAGAGGGGGAGACAGAATCTCAAGTTCAATGTAGGGCTCAACTCCCGAACTGTGAGATCATGTCCTAAGCCAAAGTCAGACACTTAACCGAATGAGCCACCCAGGTGCCTCTTGACATTGATATTAAATGTATTTAGTCCATAAACATAGTCTATCCCTCCACTTATTTAGGTCTTAATTCATTTCCATCATCGGTGTTTTGTGGTTTTCATTGTGGAGGTCTTACAAGTCTTTTATTAGATTAGTAGGGGGTTGGTACATTTTCAAATTATTTTATATTATTTTAGTTTTCATCATGATCAGTGTACTCTTCGATCCCCATCCTTTACTTAACCCATCTTCCCACCCACCTTCCCTCTGGTAACCATCAGTTTGTTCTCTACAGTTAAAGAGTCTGTTTCTTGGTTTCTCTCTCTCTCTCTCTCTTTCTTTCCCCCCATTGTTCATTTGTTTTGTTTCTTAAATTCCATATATGAGTGAAATCATATGGTATTTGCCTTTCTCTGACTGACTGATTTTGCTCAGCAGTATACTCACTAGCTCTATCTGTGTTGTTACAAAGGCAAGATTTCATTCTTTTTATGGCTGAATAATATTCCATTGTATACATATACCACATCTCCTGTATCCATTCATCTATTGATGGACACTTGGTCTGCTTCCATAGTTGGGCTATTGTAGATAATGCTGCAATAAACATAGAGGTGCATGTATCCCTTTGAATTAGTGTTTTTGTATTTTTGGGGTAAATATCCAGTAATGCAATTCCTAGATTGTAAGGTAGATGCCTTTAATTTTTTGTGGAACCCACCCCCCAGAAATTTTCCACAATGGCTGCACCAATATGCATTCCCACTAACGAAGTGCAAGAGGGTTCCTTTTTTTCCACATCCTTGCCCACACTCGCTGTTTCTTTATTGTTGATTTTAGGTATTCTGACAGGTGTCAGGTGATATATCATTGTCGTTTGATTTGCATTTCCCTGATGATAAGTAATGCTGAGCTCCTTTCCATGTGTCTGTTAGTTCTCTGGATGTCTTCTTTGGGAAAACGTTTATTCAGGTCCTTAGCCAATTTTCAATTGGGTTATTTGGAGGGGTGTTGTATCAGTTCTTTAAATATTTTGGATACTAACTCTTCAGACAGGGTGTTTTCTATTCTTCCTGTCTCCTCAGTGTTTGCATGGTTGGTATAGGGAGACAACAAAAAAACCCTGCATGTCCCCACCTCCCCCCCTCCCTCCCAATAATGTAAGTGTGTAGGTGGAATGTTGTTTCTGCTTGGGGACAAATAAGTGGAACACAATATGTCACAACAAACACTGAGGTGGCAATCACTATGGACTGAACGTTTGCACGTTCCCACCTGCCTCCCCATATTAATGCGTTGACACCTACTCCTCAGTGTGCTGATATGAGGAGCTGGGCCTTTGGGAGGCGACTAGATCACAGGGGCAGGGTCCTCATAAACGGGATTAGTGTTCTTGAATTAGACACCCCAGAGGGCTTCCTGCTTCTGCTCCATGAGGACATAGTGAATTGCTGTCTATGAACCAGGAAGTAGGCCCTCACCAGAACCCAACCGTGCTGGCATCAGACCCTTCCACACTCCAGGACAAATCAATTCCTGTTGTCTTTCGGCCACCCAGTGTATGGAATTTTGTGGTAGCAGCCTGAATGGACCAACACAGTGATCAGTGTTTTCTATGCTTTTGCTGTGCCCCTATCCAGTTGTGAGGGCCTGTGCAGGTCACCGGTATGTCTCTGGGACTTGGTGAAATGAAGGGATCAGGCTAGATCTTCACTATCCAAGAAATGGTACTAGCCACATATGGCTATTTAAATTTAAATTAATTATAATTAAGTAAAATTAAATAAAATTCGGTTTTTTAGTCCCACTGGCCACATTTGAAGGGCTGTATAGCCACCGGTATCTAGCAGCTACCACACTAGACAGTGCAGGTATATAATGTCTCTATCCTTGCCAATGTTTCTAATAGCACCAGATTAATGGGCTCACAGATGTTTTCTACCTCCAAGACTCAACGACTCCACACCTAGGGTAAGGAAACAAGTTCACACAGACTGAAAATATGAGTCAATGAATTCAATCTCTGCGTATTCTAATGTAATTGTGGGAAGAGAAGTAAAATGGCCATGTATTATTCGGAGATCTAGACACACGAAAAACAAAAAAAAAAAACAAAAATTGCAAGGCACTTTGAAGGTAATTTGAAGAGCTTTATTCTGGCTGGAATGACCTTGAAAGCAAGAACATTTAAGTCTAACATGGCACTATCAATATCCTGGCGGGGCAAGGACGAGATCTAATGTTTCATGGCTACATCGGGTGGTGTTCGGCAGCTTTTCCCAGGCCTCATATCCACATAGCCCTCACCAGTTTATCAATGTGTCTCCGGCTGGCTGTTGCTAGACACAGAAGTGACTCCTCTGAGACAGCCCCCAGTAATGCTGTCCAAGACCAGCCATCACCCAAGCCACAAAATCCACTTTGATTCTGAAGTCATATATGTCCTCAGTTATCTGAGGCATGGTTTCTTTTCTTTTTCTTTTTTTTCTTCTCTTTTCTTTTCTTTTCTTTTCCTTTCTTTTCTTTTCTCTTTTCTTCTCTTCTTTTCTTTTCCTTTAAAATTTTTTAGAGGGAAAGAGAGAGTGTGAACAAGGGAGAGGGGCAGAGAGAGAGAGAGAGAATCTTAAGCAGGCTCCACCAAGAGCCTAAGACAAGGCTTGACCCCAGGAGCCTGGGATCATGACCTGAGCCAAAATCAAGATTCGGAAGCTCAACTAGCTGAGCCACTCATGTGCCCCTGAAGCAAGGATTCTTAAACAAAATGTGGTGACACGGTCCTGTCATGATCATCTGTGACAAGACTTGGCAGCATGTTACTGTTAATAAAGTGTGAATGTTTGCATTCTCTTTACTTTATTGTGATGTTATGATTATTTACTAAGAATAACAATTGGTATTGATTGCTTATGATATTGATTATGAGGTCCCAGGGACTGTGCTTGATAGCGTACATCTCATAGCTCATTCATTCATCAAAACAACCCTAAAAGTGAATGTGGGTATATTTTACCACTGCCCTACTCGACAGAAGATGTACAGGCTCATCAAATCTGTGCCTCACCTCTCCGAATCTTCCTGGTGTCTACAAACCCAACCTACATCAGGAGTGGGGGAATGTGGAATGTTTATGGTTCATGTGGAATGTGTCACAGAGCACTGCATACATTAAGGCCAGATAGGCATCACTTCTGTTGGATGATGACTGGACAATATGGCCTCTTTACTGCCTGCTGAGGCCGAGGTGTCTTGCCTGGATGGCTGGTGCAGCTACTCAGCACAGGCAGTACTCCTCACTGGAATGGAAGCTGGTGGCTCCATGGCACTAAGTACCCACTCGGCTTCTTGGTGCCAGCAGCAGAGAATGTTCGTGCTGGCTGGTGGGGCCCAGAAGCCTCTGAGTCTCTCTGTGGACCCTCTAGACCTGGTTCCTCTATCTCAGGACCCACCGACCTATTCCTCGAAGACAGAGCAGTGGTGAAACTTATCCACATAATTTCATATAGTCTAATTTCATAGAGTTGTTTTGAGGAATGAATGAGGTATGAGATATATCTCATTTTGCACTGTGCTTGGCATATATTAAAGATTCAATAACTAGCCCCCATTATGAGGATGATCATCATCACTGTTGATAATAGTAATTGTAATGGTAGTAATGACATGGATAATACAAACGTTGGTATTTTATTGTTAGTAACTCATTCTTTACAAACTCAAGAAACTGTCTGCGTGAGTGTTGTAGAAAAGTTGAGATAAAGATTTGTTCTGACCAGTCATCCCTTCCTCCATGCCCTGAGCTCAGCCCACACTCAAAGCATATATTTTCAATTACATTTTACAGAGGTGGAAACTGAGGCTCAGAGATATCAAAAGAGTTGTCCAAATGGATACCTCTAGTAACATTGCCCTCACTTTCTGTATTTCCGTAACACATTCTTGAAAAGGAAAGAAAGAGATGACAGTGGGGACTCCTAAGCACATAAAGGGAAGACTGCTCAGGGCATGCAGGTGCTGAGCAGGAGGAGTTCATTAGGCCTGTGTGTCACAGCTGAAAAATAAGTTTTCTGGAAATGTAATGTGTCACTGTCTAGAATGGCTCACAGAAAGTAACAATGTGATGTTGCTGCCGGCTGAGGTTGAATAAACTTCCACCAGCCAGCCAGCCATGTAGCCAGGAAAGACAATGACATATAATCAGTGTGGCCCATCTCTGGAATCCAGTTGTTTGCTTTGTTCTAAACAAACTCAGCTTCAAAAGCCACAACGAGACAGAATTCTTTTAATGGCTAGAGGAATGTGGAGTTAGGATTGGTGACAATTACCTGAAAAATGGCCCCCTCAGGACGGAAGGCCAGTCTGGACTTTGGGCTTCCATGGTCCCTTAAGGAAGGACCTTGAGTCACTTCTGGAATGACTTCTGGAGCATAGGTTTGGTCCCAGGGCTTATTCTTCATTCTGTCATTTTCATTATGCTGTTTGCATTGCTTTTATTAATGGATTGGCCAAGGGCTACTTTGCTTGGCACTAAGGCCAGGGTGATAAAGTTCAGCTTTCATGATCGTCAAGTGTACATTCCGTGGAAAGAGCTGTTGGGTGGGGTTTCCTTAAGACTTATTAGAACGTAGACCTTCACGGCTGCGACTCCCGGGTCAGCAGACCAGGGTACAAGTTTAATGCCACTGCCTCTTAGCCGTGTGACGTGGGACAGGTCATTCAATCTCTTTAGGCCTCGGTTTTCCCATTTGTCAAATTAGAATAACAAGAGTTTCCATCTTGCAAGGGGGCCGGGAGGATTCAATAAGCAAAGGTCCTTGAGTCGCTGGGCACAGTGCCCGGCCTAAGGTCAAGTATGGCTAATACTGGCAGTACCCAAACATCCAAATGGCCAGTTGTCAACACATTTAACAACTGGAATGGGAAGGGCTTGGACCCATCGGGAGGGATGCCGTTACAGCCAGCATTCATGCTGACTCACTGATATTTCTGTTGCTTCAGTTGTTAAGTATTTTGTCTATCATTTGTGGTATTAATCATTCAATAAATGTTAACAGTGAGGATTATTATTGCTGTTCACACAAGGAGGAGAATCAGAAATTCACAGGGCAGAGTGTCCTGCACAATTTGTGCCTGGATGTTGCGTGTTGTATTCCTGAGTCTCCCGTCCCCACCTCCTCCTTGTTGCCAGGAGGAAATGGCGTCGCCACAGCAAACAGGATTCATGTGTCATCCATCAGATGAGGAGCTGGTCAGTGTTTCACCTGCACTGAAGCAGATGAGAAGAGCCCCTTGCTTCCATGCTGGATGCTTCCAAGCATACAGATCATTCGTAAAAAGTGATCATGTGTCTTCATCAAATAGAGGCACTTTTTCCAACCCCTTTCATGCACAGTGGAAAACCAGTGAGATAAGAACCTACAAGATGGAATGGGCATGTGAGGAGACAGAGAGGAAAGTGATGGATACTTCCCATTTATTAGGACAAAAGCAGAAATAATAAACAGTGCCACTTTGTGTTCAAATAACGAACTCATTTATGGAAGGCTTATGATGATCTGGTATGGGGGATAAGGTTATTTCCTTCATCATTTGCACCAAAAACGTGGTGCCCAAAATACATTTTTTTTTCCTAAATTGTTTAGGTCATCTCCACACCCAACGTGGGCCTCGAACTTGTGACCCCGGAACCAAGAGTCACACTCTCCTCCGACTGAACCAGCCAAGTGCCCTTAAATTACACATATCTTTTGATTCCCCCCTGCATGGTTACTTAGGTTGTCTGATTTATTTGGAGTATTGAAACAATTGCCTTTGGTGCTGCTATTCTTTTTTTTTTTAATATTTTATTTTATTTTTGAAAGAGAGTGTGAATGGGGGAGGAGCAGACAGAGAGGGAGACAGAGGATCCGAAGCAGGCTCTGCGCTGATAGCAGTGAACCCGATGTGGGGCTTGAACTCATGAACCATGAGATCATGACCTGAGCTGAAGTCAGAGACTTAACTGATTGATCCACCCGAATGCTCTTCGGTCCTATGGCCTTCTTAAACACGAGCTCTCTGAAGGACTCCAAAATACGCACATGCACGGGTGACATAAAATAAGGTAAAATACATTAGATATATATGAAACCTTATTTTCCCCAAGGACACTAAAAAGGATCATTTTATACTTTCTCTGTCAGCTTGGGAGTGGTGGAAATACTCATGTCCATTCACAGAGAAGGACAGGAAATTAGGGCATTAAAAATAGCTTAGTTATAGTAGGATTTTCAAGTTCCTGAGGTCAGATTTTTCTATTTGAACTGGACAGTTCATCATTATATTTGAATTTAGAGCTATTTGCCCTGGAATGGAACTAAAACTCACCATTGACAGTCTATTCAGATCAAGCTGTTTGTCTTAACAAACAAAGAGGGTAATCCAGGTTTTAAGACTGATATAAACTGTGACAGACAGACTCTAGCATGGCTCCGTGTTACTGCACCACATGGTCTTCTTCCCTTGAGCATGGGACAAACATATTACTTGCTTCTAACCAATAGAATATGACAAAGCTGATGTGATGTCACTTCTGTGATTATGTTAGGACATGTACATTGCCATTCTTGCTAGCATGCATCAGAGTAAGCCATCATGATGAAGAGAGCCATGTGGGAAGGCACTGAGGATGGCGTCCAGGAGCTGAGCACAGCCCCTGCCTGACAGTCAGCAAGGAAACAGACACCTCAGGCTAACAAATGAATTCTGCCAATAACCTGAAGGAGCTGGGCACTGGATCTTTTCCTAATCGAGCCTCTTCTGAGCTTACGGCCTTGGCTGACACACGAATAACAATGTGGTGAACACCCCGAAAAAGAGAACCCACCCAAACTATGCCCAAACTTCTAAGATTATAATATGCGTGATATTTATGATCATCTGTTATATAGCAATTGATAATTAACACATAAACTTTCATCGGTCAGCAAGTATTGATGATCCCCTCTGTGCTTAGCACTATAGCAAAATGCCATGGTGGCTATGAAAGAAATATAGGGCCCGTGTCCTGCTCAGAATCTGGTTGGACACAGAAAATACTGGGTAGATGGAGGGGGCAGCACGGTTTATGAATTTCCCAGAATCTCTCAGATGAACAGACAGACTCCCCAAACCAAACACAGAGAGGCAATGTCTATAGTAAAACTGCATGGTGAGTCTCCTCACCAACCCAAACGTGTGGATGAAGACAAAGTACCCAGTGCTTCAGGACTCTTGTGGGATAAGGAACTGCATGAGCTGGAACAGAGGTAAGGCAGCTGGGCTTGAGACAGCCCCTGCGTCACCAACATGTGATCACGAGAAAGCACGGCAGGTCAGTCTGAGAATAGCCACTACGACCAGAAGGTGGTTCCGCAAGGTGCACTGGGGGTGTGTGTGCAGGGGAGTGGCTAAGTGGTAGGGCCTGACAGTGCTGGAGCCGCCTTGACCCTGAACAACCTGAAAACTAACAGACAGGAGCTCCCTGCCCTGGTAAAGCCCTGAAGTAAGGAGAAACTGCTGGACAGAGAAGCTCAGCCGAGGACTAGGACATTAGGGGCAAAGGAAAAAATAAGGTCCCAATATTAGTAAGGAAGGAAGCAGCCCAGATATGAGTCGGTCTCAGAACGTTTGGGGCGCCTGGGGGGCTCAGTCGGTTAAGCGTCTGACTCCAGCTCAGGTCATGATCTCATGGTTTGTGGGTTTGAGCCCCGCGTCGGGCTCTGTGCTGACGGTTCAGAGCATGGAGCCTGCTTCAGATTCTGTGTCTTCCTCTCTCTCTGCCCCTCCCCGTCTCATGCTCTGTCTTTGTCTCTGTCTCTCTCTAAAATAAATCAACATTTTTTTAAAAATTAAAAAAAAAGTTTGAGGACATAAATGTGTGCACACACACACGAACACAACCAAGAGTATTTTACCACCTTGTGAAAATAGCAGGATAGTTCTAGAGCCCTCGAATTAGAAAAGTTGTTCTGGCCATCCTTTTTCTAAACACAAAGGAACATTTATTTCACTTAAAAAGTTACAAACAGAAAAAAAAAACCATGGTATATTCCTATCGAAAATTACTAAGAGGAAGAAAAAGTAAGGAGCAGAGTTATGTCCTTATAGGCAATGAAATCGTGCCAAGAACACATGGCTACAAACTAGATGAAAACTGATGTTTAAAAATGAGCTAAAATATAGTCAGAAGAGAGTAGAAACTCTGAAAGAAGAGAATAAATCAGAACTGGAAAGCTGCAGCCAGGAGGCCTCCGGAGAGAAGGACTATTTGAAAATAATGGGAACTTGACAAGGAAAGAATTAACAAATAAAAGAAAAAAACTACTTTATAAATAAAGACTAAACAGCAACACAGGTGAAATAGGCTCAAGAGATAACACCCACAGGGAAAGAAGGGCAAAAGAGAGAAACATAAATAAACGGAGAGATTTCTGTTTCTGGCTCCGATGGAGTAACTTAAACTACACTAACTCTTCCACTATAAACGATCATAAAACTGGACAAAATATAAGAAGCAAATGTTTTCTGGCATTAGATAAGAAACAATGTAAACCTGAGAATCCTTTTTTAAAGTTTTATTTAAATCCACGTTAGTGAACGTATAGTGTAATAATGGTTTCAGGAATAGAATTTAGTGATTCAGCACTCACCTATATCACCCAGTACTCATCCCAACAAGTACTCTCCTTAATGCCCATCACCTATTTAGCCCATGTCCCTACCCACCTTCCCCCTCAGTAACCCTCAATTTGTTCTCTGTATTGAAGAGTCTCTTATGATTTGCCTCCCTCTCTCTTTTTTATCTTATTTTTCCTTCCCTTCCCCTATATTCATCTGTTTTGTTTCTTAAATTCCATATATGAGTGAAATCATATGATATTTCTTTCTCTGACCTATTTCTTTTTTAAAAAAGTTTTTAATGTTTATTTTTGAGAGACAGAGACAGGCAGAGTGTGAGCAGAGGAGGGGCAGAGAGAGACACACACAGAAGCAGGCTCCAGGCTCTGAGCTGCCAGCACAGAGCCCGACACAGGGCTCGAAATCAATCGCAAGATCATGACCTGAGTGGAAGTTGAACACTTAACTGACTGAGCCACCCAGGCACCCCTGACTGACTTATTTCTAAGCCTGAGAGCCCTGAAAAGCATGGGGGCTCATGAAGCAAGCCCTAGGGTTGTCCCAGCTCTGCTTAGGGAAAATGTCCTGATTGTGGTACAGCAAGAAAGAATCCAAGAAGAATGAGGTAGAGAAGATACAGTCCCACTTCACTGAGGTTAAAGAGATCGAATCTAGAGTCACCTAAAGGGACTAGATTATATGCTGGACTAAAAAGCAAGTGTATTAGATTGCAAAAGACTGAAATTTTACAGATCATATTCTTTGTCAACAAAAGAATTAAATTAGAAATCAAAACAAGATCTTTAGAAAATCTGCCAATGTATGTGAATTGGGACTCCTAAATAATTTTTGAGTCAAAGAAAAAATACCAAGGAATATTAGAAAATATTTGCAAAGGAATGATAATTAAAAACAATATTGCAAAATTTGTAGGATACAGCTCAAGAGGTTCTTAGAGGCTAAAGTTTTAAATGCTGATGTTATCAAGGAAGAAGGTTTAAAATCAATTATTTGGGGGCACCTGGGTGGTTCAGTTGGTCGGGCAGCTGACTTCGGCTCAGGTCATGGGTTCAAGACTCGCGTTGCTGACAGCTAACTCAGAGCCTGGAGCCTGTTTCAGATTCTGTGCCACCTTCTCTCTCTGACCCTCCCCTGATTATGCTGTCTCTCTCTCTCTCTCTCTCTCTCTCAGAAATAAATAAAACTTTTAAAAAAGTCAAGTATTTAAATTTCCATTTTAGTAAGCTAGGAAAAAAATTAGGCATAGAGAAAGAAAAAAATGGAGTTAACTCTTTATAAACCTACTCATTGGATTCTTTTTCTTTTCTTTTTCTCACCAATGTTTAGTAGCTTTCAATGCAAAGATTTAAGTGAAGAACAGAAATCAATGAGATAGAAAACAAACCAACCCCCCAAATTTTAAAATCTTAAAGTTGGTTATTCAAAAAGAATAATTAAAATGGATAAACCCCTAGTGAGAAAAAGAAAAAAATTATCAATGTCAGGAATGAAAGAGGGAATTATCTTTATATAGATCCTACAAATACCAAAAGGATAATGAGGGAATATTAGCAAAAACTTTACATTAAGAAATTTAATAACTTAATTGAAACACACAAGTTTCTTAAAAAGCTCAACTCACCAAAACTGAACAAGAAGAAGAAAGGAAATTTGAATAGCCCTGAATGTGTTAATTGAACACAATGTTTTAAAATCTTTGCACAGACTTCTTCTCCAAGACCAAATTCTATGAAACATTTATGGAAGAAATAATAGCAACATATACAAATTTGTTTAGAAGATAGAAGTTAATGTATCTATCTCATTTTTAGACTAGTATAACTCTTAATCAAAACCTGACATTATAGGAAAATTACTGACTCCCTATAACTATATGTGCAAAAATGGTAAAAAATTGGGGCGCCTGGGTGGCTCAGTCGGTTAAGCGTCCGACTTCAGCTCAAGTCATGATCTCACGGTTTGTGGGTTTGAGCCCCGCGTCAGGCTCTGTGCTGACAGCTAGCTCAGAGCCTGGAGCCTGCTTTGGATTCTGTTTCCCTCTCTCTCTGACCCTCCCCTGCTCATGCTCTCTCTCTCTCTCAGAAATAAATAAAACATTAAAAAAATTTTTTTAAATGGTAAAAAATTTTAGCAAGTTGGAATACCTGGGTGGCTCAGTCGGTGAAGCATCACGTGACTCTTGATTTCCGCGCAGGTCACAATCTCATGGTACCTGGACTCGAGCCCTGTGTTGGGCTCTGCCCTGATGGTGTGGAGCCTGCTTGGGATTCTCTCTCTCTCCTTCTTCCTGTCCCTCCTCAGCCTGTGTTCTCTCTCTCAAAATAAATAAATAAACTTAAAAAATAAAAAAATAAATTGGCGTATTGTCACTTTTTAAAAATACTCACTTATGATAGAATCTCTCAGCAAATTAAAAATCAAAGACAAATTCCTAAGTCCAATGACCAGATTATTTAAAAGGCCTACAGCTAATAATACACTTAACGACAGAAGAGTAAATGCTTTCCCTCTAAGACTGGAAGCAAGGCAAAAGCTGTCTATTCCTACTATTTCTAGTCAACACAGAACAGGAAGTTCCAGCCAGAAACATAAAGCAAAAAAGAAAAACTTGGGGGCACTTGGCCCCATAGAACATATGACTCTTGATCTCAGGGTCATGAGTTGGAGCCCAATCTTGGGTGTGGAGCCTACTTTTAAACAAACAAACAAACAAATAAAATGTCGGCTTGCACCATGACTTTACATAGAAAATCCTAAGAAAGCTATTAAAAATACTAGAATTGGTATGTGAATTTCTCGAGGTTTTAAGATACAAGGTCAACTGAATTTGCATATGCTAGCAACAAATGATTAGAAAACAAATTTTAAAATACATTATTTTACAATTTAATTACAATTTATTATTTATTTGCAATATTTATAATATTTATTTATTTGCAATATTTGCAATAGCATCAGATCATAAATTACTTAGGAATGTATTTCTTGAGAGAGGTGGAAAATCTTTACATTAAAAACTACTAAGCATTGTTGAGAAAAATTAAGGAAGATTTAAACACATTAAAGAACATATCCATGGATTAGAAGGAAGTCCAGTGTCCCTAAATTGTCCTATGAAGTCAATGCTATTCCAAAACCAGCAGTTTTGTTTTTTAAGGTAATGACAAGCTCATTCTAAAATTTATATGGAAACGCAAAGGATCTAAAATAGNGGAAGATAACAATGTTGGATGAGGTAGCGGCTTTGCAGTGTGTCAAGTTGACTGGGCTGACCTACATGCCCCAGAATTCCTTTCACTGTATGTTTCCAGGGTCTCGAGGACATTTTTTGTATGTGAGATTTGGAGAGCAGAAGCCAAGCAGCAGGCATGCAGAAGACNTGTCATTTACCCATTTACCTGCTGGATTGTGTGGTTGGTGCGGGCAATAGCCAGCCCTGCACCCTCTCCTGGGTCTTCCTGTGGCTTCTCTGAATCCTGGGCCACGTCTGCGAAGATTGTAGGTAGTCAGAACTGACCCAGAGCTCCAACTCCTATTCCCCATGGATTCCAGCTTTACGTCTATCTTCCTTTCCTGACGGCCTGCCTGCCCTGTGGACTCCAAGCTCCAGTGTCTGAGACTTGGGATTACAGTCTTACAGAGATTGTTGAACCAGCTAGCACAACTGCTCACAATCAAATCCCTGTAATAAACCCTTAATTACATATGATCTTTAAATGGTTCTGTATAATTGAACCCTAATACAGAGAAGTTATACCAAATGATTTCAACACTCACTGTAAAACCTCAGTTATTAGTGTAATGATATGTAAAGATAAACAGATCAACAAAACAAAACTGAGTGTCCTATGGTTGACTGATTTTTTATAAAAGGGGTAATGCAAAGACAGAAAAGATAGTCTTTTTAACAAATGCTGCTGGTGGGGCACCTGGGTGGCTCAGTTGGTTAAGCATCTGACTTTGGCTCAGGTAATGATCTCACAGTTTGTGAGTTCCAGCCCTGCATCAGGCTCTGTACTGACAGTGTGGAGCCTGCTTGGGATTCTCTCCCTCTCTGTCCCTCCCCTGCTCACGCTGTCTCTGTCTCTCTGAAAATAAATAAATGAAATTAAAAATTTCAAAAAGTAAGCCATAGGTTAGGAGAAAGTATTCACAATACCTGTATCAGACAGAGGATTTGTATAACAGCATATATAAGGAACTTTCACCTCTCCATCATAAGAGACAAACACCCAACTGAAAAATAGTCAAGTCAAAACAAATGTGATTTAAGAAAAGAAAAAAAAGCTTTCTTTTTCCAGGTGTTCGGTGTCTGGCTTTTTATTCTATTGAGGTAAGAAATTGGTCAGTTTTAAGAAAGGAAATTATACAATCTGATGGTTTACATAAATTATGTTTTTCTATTCCCTGTAACTCCTCATCCTAGCACATTATTCAAAAATTAACAAATTAGTTCATCAATATTTTAAAAAGCATCGAAGACCTTAAACAGAGACTTCACACACAGACACAAACGGCCACATGTTAAAGTGTTCATAAAAGAAATGAAAATTAAAACCACTATGAAATTTTCTTCATCCTGAGTATAGTAGCTAAAATGGAAACTTCTGATAATCTCAAACATTGACGTGCGTATGGAGTAACTGAAGAGCTCATAAGTATTTTTTTTATTTGGAGTGTTCAATAACAGTACTTTGGAAAACAGTTCAAATTTCTCATGAAGTTAAAACTTTATGCATTTACCAAATGATCCAACAACTTTATTTCTAGGTATTTATCAAAGAGAAATGAAAATATATGCTCAGTAATAGATCTATATGCATAGCTTTATTCCTAACAGTCCCAAACTGGAAACGAATCAAATGTAACTTCAACAGGTAAATAGATAAGCAAATTATAAATACAGTTACACACTGGAGCCCTACTTGGCAATAAAAATAAATGTATTATTGATGCATATATCAGTACAGTAAACATCATGGATGAATCTCAAAAAATATGCTGAACAAAAGAGTGTAATCAAAGGAGTATACACTGTTTGAGTGGGTTTATATGAGCTTCTGCAGGGTTCAAAACCAATGTATAGTGATATGAGTCAGATCAGTGACTGCCTGACAGAAAGAAGGAAGACAGCACAAGGGGAATTTTTGTAGAGTGATGGAAATTCTCTATATCTTGATTGGAGTGATGCTCACAGAAATATAAACTTTGTCAAAAGTCTTCACTTGTATGCTTAAAATGTATGAATTTTGTTGTTTATTAATTACACCTCAATAAAGCTGATTTCAAAGGAATTTGTCTTTCTTAGTTCTGTCCACTGAAAAGGCTTAGCAACAGTGATCAACCTTTTGCAGTGGATACCCTTGCACTTTGCGATTCCTTGGAAAATCACGAATTCTGGTCAAGGACAGGTACATTTCCATATACAGAACTGCATTTTGTCTTGCCATAAAGAAAGGTAGCATTGTCTTAGAAAAGCAAATATAGGGGCGTCTGAGGGGGGGCGGTGAATCCGTTAAGCATCCAACTTGGGCTCAGGTCATGATCTCGCAGTTCATAAGTTCGAGTCCCGCATTGGGCTCTGTGCTGATCTTTCAGAACCTGGAGCCCACTTTGGATTCTGTGTCTCCCTCTCTCTCTACTCCTCCCCTGCTTGTGCGCTCTCTCTCTCTCTCTCTCTGTTCTCCCCAAAATAAATAAGCATTTAAAAAAATAAATTAAAGGGGCGCCTGGGTGGCTTAGTCGGTTAAGCGTCCGACTTTCGCTTAGGTCATGATCTCGCGGTTCGTGGGTTCGAGCCCCGCGTCGGGCTCTGTGCTGACTGCCAGCTCAGAGCCTGGAGCCTGTTTCAGTCTGTGACTCCCTCTCTCTCTGACCCTCCCCTGCTCACGCTGTCTCTCTCTCTCTCTCTCCTAGAAATAAATAAAACATTAAAAAATAAATTAAAAAAAAAGAATACTACCATTTGAATACTAGATGTAGGCGATGGTCATTAATGGTTGATAACATCACAAAAAGAGAGAAAGCCAGACATTACATACCTCCCAGGAGAAATACATAGCCCTACAGCCCTACCCAAGGCACAGTTTTGCCAAACTAACAATAATTGAAGCTAAACCTGATTAAGCCTCCTGAGCCGACTACGCATTTATGGGAGATACAAGGCATAGAGAAATGGGTTAAACGACACTACAGGGATGCAGTAGTAAAATTCAGACTGTGGGAAAGTTCAAGTCAAACCACTCAAGTTACTTCTACAAAAAACTCCAAAGGAAAAAAATAAAAGGAAGATGTTAGAGGAATCTGTAGGTGAAGAGATGAAACAAATCAAACAATCACAATATATGGACATTATTTTGATCCATAACAAAATAAATAAAATGCAAATACAGTATATAAGACAAAAATGTGAACACTGGATATTTGATTATATTAAGGGATTATTGTTGGGGAAGCATTAAGATATTAACAAATGAAGAGATATAATGTCTGGGGCCTGGGTGGGTTATAGATGAAATAAGTTTGGAAATATATTGATTATTGTTGAAGATGGGGTATAGGTACATTTCATTTATTAAGCTCCTGTCTCGATGTTTTGTATGTGTTTAAGAATTTCTATCATAAAAAGTGGAAAATAAGAACAATCAGTTTGGGGGTGGAAGAGAAAAAATGGACACACGTGAAGCTATTAGCAAGTCATGCCAAACCGATGTCGGGACCTACATACAGGCTCAAAGCAGCAAAATTTTAGCCCCTAAACTATGTTTCAACAAACAGGTGAGCGGTTTTAAATTCTAGCCCTTAAAAGTCTCTGTTGTGGGTCTCTGTCTCCACGATTTTATTTTGAGCAGTAAGTATTTATGGGGAACTATGTATTAACTTGGAATCACTTAAATCAATACTAGCTTGAAATTTACAGATTATCAAGTGGTGAAGGTGTTTTAAAAGCAATGTAGAAATTCAGTAAAGATGTAGTAATTATTCCTCTCAGTTGTAAATGTTGGCTGTTTACCATAGAGAAGCAAGTTTAAAACAAGATTTTTTTTAAAAGCAATTCAGTGATCACACTGAGGAAATCGAAAATGTAAGCGATGTACTGTTATGTGAATAGCTACCTGTAGCTCAGAGTATATTTTCTAGCAGTAGCCCCCATGAAGGATTTCAGAAAGGACTTATTTGGAAGTAAAGACTTAACTCAAAGGAAACATGATATCATCTAGAGACGGCAATTAATGACTCAAAATGTGGCCCTAGTGATGACTAAGAACTTCAGTTGCAGTGAAATTTTAAATCAAACTGTCTCATGAAATGTGAGATAAGACCAAAAGGGAGTATTTCCAAATCAAGATATGACTTTATACAAAAAGCTATTTTAAAAACTTCTGTGTGTTTCAATGAATACATTACACACAGTAAGCAGACATTTGACTATTTCATTGACATCACCAAAAGTTTATGAATTTAACTTGGCCAAATCTCTTTTTGGTAGGGGCAGTTTCTCACTGGGAAGATGAGTGAGTGTTTCCTATTTGGGGTTACCTGTGTTCTGGCATGTACAGCAAATTAACTGTGTCGTAGGTTGGATTATGGATAAACGCAGGCGGCTGCAGTCTGGAAAAGGCTCATGAAAAAAAAGGTGGGATTAAAAGGGGTAGGTTCTGTATTAGTGGAGTGGAAAGCTTTCCAGATGTAGAAGGAGAGATGAAGAAAGACACACTAACAGAAGAAAATTTGACCCGGGGCTCTCACCGAAATAACAGTTGGAAAAGGAAAAGATTGGCTAGTGCGGCGGGCCCAAGCAGAGGAAAATTAATAATAAGGTATATATGTGGAGTGAGGCCAGATTGTGGAAGACCTTTACAGTCAGCCAGAGGGCTTTGGATAAATTCAGAAAGAATGACCCTCTTATTACAGAAAAGGCTCCAATGTGACTTTCATGGGCCCTCCGCACTTGCATCTTTATGGGCTCCTTCCCTTCAGAAAAAATAAAAAAATTCTATTTTATGATGACATTCATATAAAGATTAATGCAATCCAGGCTGAGTTTATTATTACATTCATATTGTTATAGTTTGTTTTTCTTCCTATTTTAAAAGAAATTAAAATTAAAGTATTTTTACAGTCCTTAAAAGTATCACGGGCCTTAGGCATTGGGCCTGCTATGTCTGGTAGATAAATTGGCCCTAATTAATGTTTGTTAATGTGTGTTTTATACATGTTACACAGCTTTTATGGGTAAAGACTTGTTATGGCCATTGTATATACGTGGGCCAACCATTCTCTGTATATGGAGAGGTACGTCTCACCTGGATCCCAAAACACTTCCATGTGGGCAAAGCTGGCTCAGGAAGGATGAGATCATTTGTTGTGTCTACCATTTGGCCATGGCCATGAAACAGCTCCCCACTCCCATCCACCACGGCCAACTGGGAAGCAGAGCTTAGTGGGAGAAGATAGGGTGTCTGAAAGGCTTCCATCTGGGCCTAGTCATTGGGGAAACAGCACCCTAGGACACTAGAAATAAGATGATGCCCATCAGAATGGAAGTTAGACTTGGAAAGGAAAGTCAGATCATCTAAGTAGATTATACTGGGCTTTGGGACTGGAGTGTACTGCCTTAAGATCAGATACTTGAATCTGATCCCCATGATGTCCTTTAGAATTTCTACCACTACTTCCTTTTTGTGCTGAGTATAAACCCCCCCCCCCAAAAAAAAGGAGGTGAGGCTTTGGGCCATTCTCAGGAAAGGGTTTTAAAGTGGAAACAGAGAATCCTTTGGGACTGGTATGCTACTGCAACAAAGATCACAAAGACTGCCCAGAGAATGGGGGGTTCTAGGGGGAGACCACATGTTTACTTGGTCAGCAGAGCTGTTCCAGAAAAGTCAACTAGTCAATACTTCACCCCCGAAACTGCTGGAATGCCCTGCATCTCTTTCCCTTTAAGGGAAGTTGATCGATCCCTTCCAGAAACCACCGAGGCTGTACCTAAGAAACATTTATCTGCCAATGGTATACAGGAGGAGCTGGGAGAGAGAGATTTACCTACAGGACCAATGAAGTTAGAGGTTAGAGGATAGGGTGGTTAAAATTGAGGGTAGGTTGGGGAGAAAAGTGTAGGCTACGACTTGCTACTAAAGGGTGGGACTCTGGGACAACTAGAATATATATTTTAACAAAATCTCCACAGATTTGTCCATATAATTGAAATTTGGGAAGCACTGGACTAGGGTGTTAGCTGAGAGAATGAGGGAAGGGTAGATTTGAAAAGCATAAGAAGGTAACAAGGAGCAGAACTTTGGTATCTTGATATAGTTAGAGATAGAAATGACTCAAATATGACTCCAAAAATACAAATTTGCATTAAAGAAAACAAGCAATTTTCCAACACTCATTTGCCTACAGATAATTGATGGTCTAATTAAAGGCTGTATCCTTTAATTAAAGCACTGTCAGATCACATGTTTTGTTTACCTAGTTTGGTGTACCCATTTGCATTACTTTTATGCATTCAAGAATAATTAAATTGTCTTCTCCTGCTTGATAAGTCAAACTCTGTTATGCTTATTCATGTCCACTTTCTTCATTATTTATCTGGATTCTCTTTCCCTTTCTTTCTTTCTTTCTTTCTTTCTTTCTTTCTTTCTTTCTTTCTTTCTTTCTTTCTTTCTGTCTGTCTTTCTGTCTTTCTGTCTTTCTTTCTGTCTCTCTCCTTCCCTCCCTCTTTCCTTCTCTCTCTCTCTCTTTCTTTCTTTCAGTAGGTTTTGCACTCAGTGCAGAGCCTAATGTGGCACTTGAAGTCATGATCCTGAGATCAAGACCTGAGATGAGATCAACAGTCAGACGCTTAACCAATTGAGCCACACAGGTGCCCTGTGGATTTTCTTTCTATGCATTTTTTAAATGTAATTTGGATATTGCTCATTGTTGGGGCCATCGCAAACAAGATGCAGGCCAGATTTCTCAGTGTGCAACCTATTCAATGACAATTAGACAGCATGAGTGTTATACATGTCCTCCAAATATGAGCCTTAGGATGTTACTTAATTTAGAGGATGAGTAAGAAAGGTGTAGCATCCTAGGGCTATGATAAGTAAGGGTAGAGTAGCCTTCATTCGTATCTTATCAAGAGTACAGGAGTACTAAATTGAGTGACTCTGGGTTCCTTTGTTGGGTGAAAGAATGAAGAAATGAAGGGAAAGGCATCACATCTGCAAGTGGAAAGAGCACCCTCCTGGTATTCACATGCCAGCCATATATCCAGAAGCTGACAGTTTCAGTGATTCATCCAGATGTTTTGACTACATGATATCAGCCTCACGGATATTTGCAAATATCCTATAGTTGAATATCTCTGCCATTTTCATCCCATCATTTTCTGTCACCATGTAGGCACTGTTGCACCCTCTCCTCCATATGCAGAGGGGGAAAGCACCAGGGAACACAATCTACCCATCATCACCTAGCTACTTCCAAATTAGAAAGTCTAATTCAGACCAAGGCAAACTGTTGTCTGAATCGTTTTCTCCTGGGACAAAAGGAAAGAATACAGTTCTTTTCTGTTTGCTACAGCTAGGAGATAATAAAAGTTGCACACATTGCTTTTCATAATACGGGTGATCTATTCCTCAAGGAAAAGAAGTAACTCAGATGAATTTCAGTGCCCAGGATGCTGAGAGGTTCGGTGGGTCTCTTGGAAAGCAATTGCGAAGTGAATTCAGTGGCCTACAGCTTACTTTACCATAACTGGATAACTAACTGTGCTTCCCAGACATGATTGTTTCCCATCTCAGGTTCCAAACTTGAAGCCGTCCAGCTAGATCTGGTCTGCAGACATGTTTAGTTTGGACTACCCAGTGTTTTTATAAAATTTCAGCCAAAATTTAAAAATAGGGAAATGATACATTCCTTGTATGACAATGACCCACTGGAACTGGCTAGTGAGGACCCCCGGGTGCTACAGCTCCCACTGTTCCCAATCATTTCCCTAGCTTTGAGGTTAAGAGCCTATGAAATAAGAGAAAGTAGATAGAGAGAAATAGATATAAGGTCATAGGTACATTGGTCTCTACTCTGGTTCCTGGCACAGAGCTCCTAAAATCCTTGTAACTTCCTAAGTCATGAGAGTACTACAAGCATCTTTTACTCTAGTATTTGGCCCCTGACCCCAGTTCCTGATACAGCGCTTCTAAATCCCTTGTAATTTCCTGGGTGATAAGGACATCTTTTTTTTCCCCATGAGATGACTCTTGGTGGATCCAGAATAGGCGCTGGTCACCAGAAAGACCAAACTATGATTAGAAGCTTGGAACGTTTAGCCCTACCCCCACTCTGGAGAGTAGGGGGAGGGCTGGAAAAATGGTTAATGATCCATCATGTCTACATGATGAAACCTCCATTAAAAGTGCCAAAGTATGGGATTTGGAGAGCTTCCTGCCTGGTGAACATGTCTACACACTGGTAGGGTCCCCAGCTGCATGAGGACAGAAGCGTGTGTGATTAGGACCCTTCCAGACCTCACCCTATGTATTCCTTCATGTGGCTTTTCATCTGTATCCTTTAATCATACCCTATTATTGTAGAATGAATGGTAAATGTGTTTCCCTGTGTTTTGTGAGCTGCTCTTGAAAATAATCAAATCCAAGGGGAGGGTCATGGGAAGCTCTGATTTGTGGCCACATTGAATAGAAGTTGTGGGTAACCTGAGGACCTACCACTTGGTGACTAACATCTGAAGTAGAGGGCAGACTCATGGGCCTAAGCCCTTAACCTCTGCTGTCTGTCTTAACTCCAGTTAGTGTCAGCATTGAGTTGACTTGTAGGACACCCAGCTGGTCTCATGGAGAATTACTTGGTATCTTCAGGGGAAAAAAAAAAAATCCACACCTCTGATAGCAGAAGTGTGAGTGTGGCAATGGTGTGAGAGTAAAGGAGAAACACAAGAAGTGAATTTTCCTATTGAGTGCTGGTTTTCATTTATTGATCTTTGTACTTACTGTTATTTTTCTTGAAGTACAGAATTCTTTATCTGGGTTCATATCTTTATTAAAAGTGAAATAGTGGAGCACCTGGATGGCTCAGTAGGTTTAGCCTCTGACTCTTGATTTTGGCTCAAGTCATGACCCCTAGGTCGTAGAATCAAGCCCTATGTCAAGCTTAGCACTGAGTGTGGAGCCTGCTTAAGATTCTTTCTCTCTCTCCCTCTGCTCTTCTTTTAAAAATATGTATATGTTTCTATTGCTATTTATTTCTGTATCTATTTCTATATACATACATAGAAGAGTGAAATAGCAAGACAGAGATCATGAGTCAAGGAAAAATGGGAGTGCACAAATTTTTGGACTTTAGGAATATTCCTGCATACTCAATATGGAAACTGTATGTGTGTTTTGAAAGATAATTTAAGACCCTGGTGACAGCCTGGACCCTGGTGTCAATCGAATGAATGACTCTTTCCTCTCCCAGACTTGGAAAGGAGTGCATAAATTGCCAGTGATAAAACCAAAATAAGTTTGCAAAACCCACATGACATAGTGCACGAGATGTTTCAACATATACGCACCTTGAACCAGAGGAGGCAGAGCTGCTGTTGAGTGGTGCTCTATAGGAAGTGTCATAGTATTTTCACTCCTGCCTTTCTGCGGGAAAAAATCTATTCTCAGCTCAGACTTCAATTGGGAAATAACTCTTCATGTCAAAGGCAGCCGAATAAAAATCTTTCCCACCTTCTCACAGACCTGTTAATACAGCACACTAAATGAGATTACTGTCCTAATTTGGGCTGCTTGTAACAGAGCACCATAGATGAGCAGTTTATAAACAACAGAAATTTATTTCTTTCAGTTCTGGTGCTAGAAGTTCAATACAGGGTGCCAGCACAGTCACGTACTGGTCAGAGCCCTCTTCTGGGTTGCAGACGGCTGACTTCTCATAGTATCTTCACATGGCAGAGAACAGAGAAAGGAAGCAAGCTCCTCCCGACTCCTACAGGAACACTGATCTCATCATGAGGGCTTCAACCTCCTGACTTCACCTAATCCTAATTACCTTCCAAAAGGCCCCACCTCCTAATGCCATCATCTGGGAGGGGTTGGGTGGAGGGTAGAATTTCAACATATGAAGTTTGTGGGGACACAAACCTTTAGTCCCTAACACTGACCCCTACCCAGGTGAGAGAGCAGACCTACAGTGCCTTGCAAACAGACAGAAGACAAGTCTACCAGGCATCATGAGCAGCCTAACAGCCCAAATTTCCAGAGCACACATGCAGATTCCCATTTATGAAGAAAGCAAGACAAAAATCATAAAATTCCAACTTTAAGTGCATGAACAGATCTGAGCCTTAGGATATTGTAGACTGAACAGACAGAAGACACTTAAAACTCTGAAGAAGAAAAATCCAGACCATAGCAGAAGAGAGGTGATTCCCTCAGCTAAGACCTCTTGTCTACCCCCTTTACACTCAACAATAATTCTTCAGCAGAAGGAACCAGAAATCGCTACAGATTGTTCTTGATGGGGTACCTGGCGGAGCAGAAATGACATTCCTCTTGTTTGTTATTTTGAGAAGGAGTGGGGACAGAGCAGTGAAAAATGGCCAGCTTTTTAGTGTTCAGGGAAGAGTCTCTTTTCAGGAATTCTTAGGAGCAAAGGAAGGTGAGAGGTGTCCATTGCTCTGGGACCCTGGCCCCTTACAGAGGTGTCCTCCAAGGGAGAAGTAGGAAAAGTTTGTAGGTGACAAGATGGAGAGAAGCCCCAGTTCTTACTCTGAGATTCAACACCTTGAGAATCTCTCTTCAGTTGAAAGAGGTCCCCTGTCACCTGCCATCAGGAAAAGCCTCAAGAAGGAGCTCCCCATGAGGGACTAGAATGTTGGGGATGGTAATGCATGTCCACTGCAGAAAGAAGTGGGAGAGCGTCTAGGGGAGGGTTAATGGTGGCAAGACATACAGTTGGGCTAAATACCCAGGAGAAGGGGCACACCTTGGGAATTATGTGAAGCACGTAAAGGTTAATTAAAAGAGCTGTAATCTCGAATCAATCCTGAATTGGGGCGCTCTGGGCTCAGGCATCATTGGGTCAGTAAGGGTCTCACTGTCATAGGGGATAAATGTCCCTTACTTAGCCTGGAAGTGCCTGGGTGGCTCAGTTGGTTAAGTGTCCGACTTTGGCTCAGGTCATGATCTCACAGTTCATGGGTTTGAGCCCTGCATCGGTCTCTGTGCTGACTGCCAGCTCATAGCCTGGAGTCTGTTTCAGATTCTGCATCTCCCTCTCTATCTGACCCTCCCCTGCTCATGCTATCTCTGTCTCTGTCTCTCTCAGAAATAAATAAAACATTAAAAAAAAATTTTTTTTTAAATATCCCTTAGCCTGTGTGGGATCAGACTCAACAGCCACTTGGTGATTAGCCTGTGAAGTAGGGGGCAGGCTCATGGGACTAAGCCCTTCACTTGTGCTGAATTCTCATTGTATCCTAGCATGGCAGTCAAGGCAACAGCGGTATGAGATCCTGTGGTAGATTTCAGCTCTCTCCCCCTCTTTGGTTTGAGTAAGTCTTCGAGGTTCTTCGACAATTCAAGGAGTGGTAAGTTGGTCCTTGAGAGCTATGCTGTGCTTATTGATAATATCGGTAGGGCTGAATCCACTTGAGCTGATCAACTGGGCCATAAGAGTTACCTGGTCTAGGCAAAACGTAAAGACCAAATGCATACGGTTTTGACCCCATCGCCTAGATTTGGTCTTTCTTTATTAACCCTCTGGCTGTTTTCATGTGACTTGGAGCCAAAAGAAAAGAGATACCTGGACAGGGGGGACCCTACTGAACCCTTGTAGATGGGACTCTGCAGATGAAGCAGGTGATTAGACCTGCCTTGCTAATTTCTGCTTTCATGGAGTTATTTCCATCTGGATGTACAGCATGGCTCACTTGCTCAAGCGTATGAAGTGGGAGCGGGGAGGGGCTCCATAAGGCCACTTGGCTGCCACAGAGCGGTAACAATTACTGGCAGCAGGTACGGCCAGCCCTGAGCAAGGCTGTTGTGTGTGTGTGTTGAGGGGTGAGGGGGAATGCCAGCCCCATGGAAATGGGCTTCAAGGCACAGAAGCCAACACAGGAGTGGGGACTGACTCCTCTCAACCCCCCACCTTAAGCTGTGGGAGCACTGGGCTTGGGAAACACACCCGCTGGTCAGATGCACCTGGGGAGGTTTCGGCATGTTCCAAGGTATAAGAATCAAGTTAGCACATACCAGCACAGCTTGAAATGGTAGATAATAAGCATTAATCTCCCTAATAAATTCATTAGTCAGCTGTATGGTCTTGAAAGAGGTTTGTACACTCAGATCATAAATTAAGTTCTGGCTAGGCATTAACTTTCTCCGACTTTGCTCTGCAAATCTCCCAGTAGCTCCAATGGGATCAAAAGGTATTTGAGCCTTCCAGACGACATGCTTTTCTTTGCCTAATTACACTGATACAAAGCTTTACAGAATATCTTTACGGTATAGTTTTTGTTTTGTTTTTTTAAAGTAATGCCTAATCTAACTTCTATGGGCATACTTATTGGAAAAAAAGAGTGACAATGTAAACAGGCACTCAGGATCCTGTTTCTGGGAACAAATACTTCCCAGATCATCTTTGTAGGGAGTTCAGAAGAGCTATCCATCACTCACATGATACTTCTTTCAAGTGGGCTCCCTTCATGCTTAGGGCAGCAGCTTCTTGGTCCATAAAGCAAGCCCTCTGGCCAGTTTCTTTCTCTCTGGCTGTTCCAACCCATATTTCTAGGGTGTAGTGCAATATCTCCCCTATAGGGTATTTTTTATAAGCTATTTTAAAAAGTAAATTCTACCTCCAGCGTGGGACTCAAACTCACGACCTCAAGATCAAGAGTCAATTGCTGTACCGACTGAGCCAGCCAGGCACCCTGTAGGGTATTTTTAAGCTTAATTATCCATTACGTAGCCAACACTTTGCATTCCCTGTATATAGAGCACTCTGGACTAGCAAAGCTTAGAGAGATACCAGGAACTCCTGGCCAAGTGGCTTTTCTGCCAATTACTCCTCTCCCTCAGCCCCTAGTCTTAGTTTCCCTTCCCCTCTGCCCCTTCCTCCTTTGTCCTCCTGAGAAAATCCTACTTTGATCCCTTGTTCTCTCACTGATTCACTCTGAATCACTACATATAGGTTTAGAATGCCCATCTCTCTTAATTCTTTTTCATCTCAACCACTAACCCTATCCTTTCAAACTCTGCCACCAACCTCTGCTATTTACTGAAACCTTTCCAGACGTTCCCTTGTACTTTATCATCCCCTCACATACTTTCCTCTTTACTCGGCATCTGGAGATACAGGTCCTCCGCATAACAAAAGTTGGTTCGAAAGTATTTCAGAATGTAAGTCTTCCAGGCTGCTGATATCCAACACCAATGAGCAAATGGGAGCAAAGGAGTGTTGAGCTTCTCTGTGACAGGCATGATTCTGGGTGCCTGGGGACACAGAGGGAAACGAAACAAAAGACATCTCTACCTCCCAAAGCTCACATCCTGGTGGTACAACCTATTGGTTTGTTTAACTGGTGACTCTTGCCGAAACATGGGGATTTTTACTGAAGTTCCTGAGAGTAAACACAGCAAGAGTCTGTACTTATAAACATACATTTAAAAAAAAAACTAAGGTAAAAAAGTTTTTTTTTCAACGTGTTTTGATGTATCCCTTGATGTAACACAAGTACAGGTAATCTACTGAGAACATAATTGTCAACAAAAAGAAGATCAACAAATGTTTAGATCATTAATGGTATCCTGCTGATAGATTTGGTCTTCCAATACATTTTTTAAAGTTTATTTATTTTTGACAGAGAGAGAGAGAGAGAGCACACAAGGGGGAAGGGGCAGAGAGAAAGGAAGAGAGAGAGAATCCCAAGAAGACTCTGTGCTGTCAGCACAGAGCCTGATGTAGGGCTTGAACCCACGAATCATGAGATCATGACCTGAGCTGAATTCAAGAGCCAGATGCTGAACCAACTGAGCCACCCAGGTGCTGCTCCAATAAATTATTTTAAAAGTACTCTCAAATCCACAACTCTGAGATCATGCTCTACTGAATGGGCCAGCCAGGTGCCTTTTCTAATAAATCTGTAACAGAAGCCAAGGTCGCTCGCATCTCTTATTTTACAAAGATAAATACATTTATCTATGCACTTCTTATTCATGGAAACATTTTCTCTATGTATTTGTTTTTCCACATTATGAATGCAAAATATAAGTTTTTAAGGGCAGACACAGAGGAGAATGTGGGTGTATTTTCAGTCCTTTAGTCTGCTAGTTGCATGAACTCAGAGGTGACAGTCAAATATTTAAGAATACTTACAGCTAGGCTCTGACCATTCAGAACAAGTATGGCCTTAGCAGCACATATCAGCTGAAAGTAAGTCCCCAAGTGACCCCATGAAACTGTCTCTTCTCAACTAAAGGGGAATAAGTGAAATTAAACAGAATGTATTAGTAGTGCACAAACATGAGCCCCAAAGTGTTTTTTGTTTGTTGACTTTTGGCCAACCCAGCATTACTGAAAATTAGAAAGAGTGTGCATTCTCTGGTTGTCACAGGCTTCCCCACGCTGTACTGTGTTTTACTGTTTTTTCATCATTGCTTTGCATGGATTTATACCCAGCCATGATACCCGCCTGGCCCATGATGGCCTCTGAGTTTGTAGGTCCTGAAATGGAAGCTGTCCTAGGTCCTCCATTCAGCTCTGGTATCTCTGGTTCTAGTTCTTTCTCACTGCCGGCTTAGTGCTGTGCTATTTAAACAGGACACAACAAGTGTCATGGGAGACAAGTTAAATATATGACGTTCAGATGCCTCTTAAGCTTCCCCCTCTGTCCTCCCAACGATTTGGGATTCTGGGTTAGTTCAATTTTATTGGTGAGAGCGGCAGTGACAAAATTTTAAACATATCTGAAACGCGAAACCTGGACAGTGAAAGCAAGCACAGAAACTTCTCCCCCTTCCTCATCCATCCAGAGAACTTTACCTTTCTCATGATTGGTTAGATAGGGTTATTTCTAGTCAGCTGCACCATGTGTCAGTATTGGACAGGAGGCAGGATTCGACTTTGACTTTGTGGGATCTGAATGAATTACTGGTCTGGTTTGGCTCACTTCTTCGGGTGCAGCTTTATGGGCTGTGGATGAAAAGAGAAATGGGAAAGTTTTCCGTCTCATATCATTTAGAAACTTATTGGCATGGCCTGAGCTACCATACTGGGGCGGCCCAAGGTCATCCTCAAATTTTAAAAATGCTTCTCAATGTGTGCTCCCTGAGCCACCTGAACAGTATATTAAAATGCAGATTCCTATCAAAGCTCTGCCCCAATCCCTATGCCCCACCTCAGAGCCGGCCTGCAGCTTTGATGGATGGTGCCCTGCACCGACCTCTCCACTCTTCTGCCCACGGGCTTTCTCTGGTTTCAGAGCAGAATGTAAGTGACAGGGAATTCATGCTCAGTAAGACACCCCTCAACCAGGAAGGGAAAGGGGTCAGAGTAAATACCCCAGTTTCTTACCCTTCGGGAGGGCAATTCTAAATTTTTTTTTAATGTTTTATTTATTTCTAGGTGAGAGAGAGAGACAGCGTGAGCAGGGAAGGGTCAGAGAGAGAGGGAGACACAGACTCTGAAACAGGCTCCAGGCCCTGAGTGGCAGTCAGCACAGAGCCCGACGTGGGGCTTGAACCCACGAACCGTGAGATCATGACCTAAGCGAAAGTCGGACGTTTAACTGACTTAGCCACCCAGGTGCCCCTCGGAGGGCAATTCTCATGCACATTCTTCATGGTCCTTTTGAGGGTCCCCAGTGAAACTGAGCCCTGGCTACCCATGGCAACAACTAGCTCATTAATGCACAGTTTCCCCTCCCTCACTTTCTTGCTTACCTGTTTCTGCCTCTGGAACCATCAGTCCAATAAATTGCCTACATCTAGGGCTCCCTTTGCAGAACTCAGATTAAGAAGTCTCACCAGACAAGATGTGGGGGTGAAATCATGCGTAAGAGACACTGGAGCCAACTGCTGGGTGCGCATCCAGGCTCCACTACTAAGTAGTTAATAACTAGTTGACTAGATATCAACCGCTGAGCTTCTGAGCCTCAGTTTCCTCATCTGTAAAATGGGGATAACAATAGCAGCTACCTCACACGGTTGTGAGGATTAAATCAGTTCATACAAGTAAAGTGCTTATAATAGTACCTGGCACAGGTAAATGTATAATAAATGCTTGCTATTATTATTATCTAATAAATCAAAGCTTCTTGGGTGGGGCCCAGAAACATGCTTTTTAAATAAGCTCACCAGTGCTTCTCATGCACCATAAAATTTGAGAACCGCTGAACTACAGACACACCCCTTGGCATTCCTGTTCACAAAGAAAACATTTGAGGAAGCCTGTTCTATCCCAGCAGATAAGCAGCCAAACATCTTTTGTACGAGCAGTCTCGAGAAACAATAAAAAGCGGTCGGGGCGCCTGGGTGGCTCAGTCAGTTAAGCATCCGACTTCAGCTCAAGTCATGATCTCACGGTTCATGAGTTTGAGCCCCATGTTGGGTTCTGTGTTGACAGCCCAGAGCCTGGAGCCTGTTTCAGATTCTGTCTCCTCCTCTCTCTCTGCCCTGCCTCCGCTCACTCTCTGTCTCTCTGGTCTCACACTCTCAAAATTAAAAAGAAAAAAAGCAGAGTCACTATGGAGAGCCCTAGAGAAAACAATGACAAGTGATTCCATGCCTGCGGGCTCACCAGGTCGCTGCATTCATCCCTTTTTCATCCCATAGTTTTAGCCATATTCCCATTGGCCATTAGGTAAAATAAGTCCTAAAACACATTAGTCCTTTCAAACCAAAGAGAGTGGTTCCCAAAGTATGGTCAGGCTAGCAGCATCGGCATCGCATGGGAGCTTACTAGAAGTGCAATTATCTGGACGCCTGGGTGGCTCAGAGGTTAGGCATCTGACTTCAGCTCAAGCCATGATCTCAGGTTCATGAGTTAAAGCCCTGCATCTGGATCTATATGGATAGCATGGAACTCGCTTGGGATTCTCTCTTTCTCTCCCTCTCTCTAGCCTTACCCCACCCGACTCGTGCTTTCTCTCGCTCTCAAAATAAATAAATAAACATTAAAAAAATGGAATTCTCAGGTTCCAACCCCAGACCTACTGAATTTTATACTCTAGGGCAATCTGTGATTTCATAAGCACCACACACGATTCTCCTGCAGGCTAAAATTGGAGAACCACTGTCCTAAATAAAGAGAATTCTTGAAAATCTCTCTCCTTTTGTTGCCAGTGAGATACAAAAGCCAGAACATTTTCAGAAGTGTTTCCTTCAATCGGATACTAGCAAATGTGGTCTCTTAAAAAAAAAAAAAGAAATCTTGAGGTGCCTGGCTGGCTCAGGTGGAAAAGCATGTGACTCTTAATCATGGGGTCGTGAGTTTGAGCCCCACGCTGGGTGTAGAGATTACTTAAATAAATACAACCTTAAAAAATGAAACCTCAACTCTGCTTAGTAATTTAATCCTGTTTAGTAATAATTGTGACTAATGGGGCCCAAAGGTAAAGCGTACAAGGGTTATGCAGTTAGCTTTGCAGAAACATCCTGAGTTTTGCAATACTAGGAGTATTAGAAAAATGTAATTGTTTATTCATAATAAGTGCTAAATACTTCTTGCATCTGGCTGGGGAAAGGGATTCCACAGGTGACATTCTGATGTCTGGGCCCTCGGATCCAGAAACAGTGTAGAACAACAAAAAAATGGAAGAAACAGAGTAATTTGGGAAACTTTTTGTTCACATTCAAGAGAAAAAAGTACCTTAAAAAGGTAGAAAAAGAGTGAAATGAATGTTTGCTTTACTTAAATTGGTTCTCCTTCTGGTACCCACTGGACTTAACCAATATAGGTTAATTTCACCTCTTTTTATCCATCTCGGACTTTTGGGCCCATTTTCTGACTCAGAAGTAAAAGAATTGGGGGGGGCAGGGGTACTGAATTTTTTCAGGTTATTTCTGGGACATTTTAGAAGAGCTCTACTGTTTGAGTATTATCTCATTTAGTCCTCTGTCATCTCTATGATGCATCATTACTCTCATTTAACGAATGAAGAAACTGAGGCCCTGAAAAGTTAAATGACTTTGCCTGAGGTCACATATAATGAGAAGGATTCAAATCCAGGCAGCCTCAGTTCTTCCTCTGCTGCTGCTAAGTACTGAACATAAGAGAGCGATCAACAATTTCAATAGCAAAAATAATTAGAACATTTATAAAATACTAGGACATATTTGAAATCTTTTAAAAATTTCAGTCATTTTAAATTTATACAAAATTTTCAGAAATACAGGAAGTCCCAGATATCCTTCACCCAGCTTCTTCCAATGTGAACATCTAACCTCGACACATTTAACAAAAACAAGAAATTAATGCTGTTAATTCAGCTACAGACTTTATTCCAATTTTACCAGTTTTACACTAAATGTCTTTTTCTATTCCAAGATCTAATCCTGAATACTGTGCTGCAATTTAGCTCTCCTTCCTCCCCAGTTCCCTCCAATCCATGAGAGTTCCTCAATCTTTCCTTGATGTCTATAATCTCGACAGTTTTAAAGAGGACTGGGCGAGTGTTTTGTAGAATGTCTCTCCATTTGGGTTGGTCTAATAAGTTTTCACAGGACAAGACTGGAGAACTGAGTCTGGAGGAAGAAAACCAGAGAGATGAAGTGCCCTCCTCATCTTATTATATTAGAGAGAGTACGATATGATATTAGTATGGCATGTCATGGGTGATCTTAACCTTGATCACCTGGTTAAGGGGGAAGGTGCCAGGCTTTGTCACTGCACTGGTACTATCTTCCCTTTTCCATACTCTATTCATTGCAAGCAAATCACCAGGGTTTTTTGTTGTTGTTTATTTGTTTAATTTTTTTAAGTTTATTTATTCATTTAGAGAGAGACAGAGATAGAGAGCAGGGGAGGGGCACAGAGAGAGGGAGAGAGAGAATCCGAAGCAGGCTCCACACTGTCATAGCAGGACACTGGGCTCGAACTCACGACAGGTAAGACCATGACCTGAGCCAAAACCAAGAGACAGATGCTTAACCAACGGAGCCACCCAGGCGCCTGGAAGTGAGTCACTGTTAAGTACAGCCCACGCTCAAGGAGAGAGGAATTAAGTTTCACTTTCTGCAGTGGGGCGTCTCTACATTTATTAGTTGGATTTCTTCTGCGTAGAAGGTCTGTCCCTTCTCCCTCATTTACTTATTTGTTCTATCATTTATTTATACCAGTCTGTACTCAGGGAGATTTCATGTATTCCCCGTGCTATAATCCAATATCGTCATTATTTACTTTCTTGCTAAAATTGGTCCAGCTTTGGCCACTGGGAGCAATTTCAGGTTGGCCTCTGTGTCCTTTTGACATGCTCAATTCCTTTCTGTGTGAGTGGTGGGGGGAAAGAATTTGTTCATTTATGAAACTACAAGATGCTCATTTTCCCTGACCCAGCCCTTTCTCTGAGCAGCTTTGGCTCTTTTTATTGGACAATGGCCTTTAGAAACCAAGATCTTGATACTGGTTTTGTTCATCGCTGCCGGGTCTCATTACTTCCAGGCCCTGTCAGCTGGCAAAGCAAGTACGTTTATGTCTACCTGCTCACCCATGTATGTACACGTACCTATACTTATTTCTGTGTCTAACCTTCGCATGTATATGTATTAAAATACGTTAAAATATGTTAAAGTAAATAAAATACATATGTATATACTAAATAGATATTAACATACATATCTTAAAATAAACATAAATTTATACTGATATCTTCCACTCTAGTCCAACACGGTAAAGCACATTCTAGCCCTTCTACTTCTTTCTCTGACAGTACTTACTTCTTTGACCAATCCTGATATAGCTGCTAATCGACAGCCCTGCAAGAAACAAATTTAGCAACCGGAGTAAGGTGTTCATGCAGAATTCTTGTGCCTTTAGTCGTACAGTACCCAAAGTACTATCTTCAGAAGCTCCTCTTACGGTGGTTGCTAAGCTCCTTTTCCTTTCCTTCGTAGGTGCGGTTACAGCTTAGATTTGTGATACAATTAAGTTCATTTGTCACAGTCAGCCTTCCATTATGGGATGTAATAGATTTTTAAAAAAATTTTTAACGTGTATTTATTTTTGGGAGACAGAGTGTGAGCAGAGGCAGGGAGAGAGAGAGAGAGATACAGAATCCGAAGCAGGCTCCAGGCTCTGAGCTGTCAGCACAGAGCCCGACACAGCCCAAACCGTCAAACCCCAAGATCATGACCTGAGCCAAAGTCAGATCCCCAACAGACTGAGCCACCCAGCTGTCCCATATTTGATTTTTATAGTCCATTTACACAATGGTTTATTGAGTATTAGGATTCCTAGAAGCTATATAATGCTTTGTATGTTTTTACTGTATATTAGCATCTGTATGTAAGACTCTCCATATCATTGTCCAAACGGAGAAAAATATCCACAAATACAGGAAAGCAAGGACACAATAAGTCACCAGGGAATCTATTGCCTGGAAATAACTATGGTCAAAATTTTAAGAGACTACTGGACTCTTTTAGATAATAAATGACAAGGGCACTATGCAATTCATATTGTTTTGAACTTGCATTTTTCTCTTAGTATATCACGAACATAAGAGAGTATTTTGATATTTAACAACACAAATTAAAAAAACAAAAACTTTTCTCCCCCTTTCCTCAGGAATTTCAGATTAGTAATTAGAGATGCCGGCAAATGCTAATGTGTCCCTACCAATAAACAACTAGGGCTTCTCCTGGCAACGCGAGCTGATTAATACAATGTGTGCAAACATTAATTGATGGTGTGAATTAGGAATAGAATCCCTGTTTTAAAGATGCGATACACGCAGTGCAATCAAGGAAAGCATTTAACCAGATTTGTGCATGAATTCCATTGTGTGCTGTTGAAGAGCTAATTTATAATTGCATTAGTCTGTAAAATAATCCATTAATAAAATTGGAAGTAAAATTGGGCATAGATTCATTATCTCAGTCAGTTGTGGATGCTCACTAAAGAATATTTTCCCTACAAATGAGGTGCAGACCTCATTATCATGCTCAGCAGAATGGGGAGCACATCTCTGTCCTTTATCCTTCCTGCGCTGAGTAATGTTCCAGCAACGCAACTAATTCATTAAAGTTAGTGGAAAACTCGAGTGCCTGCTTAATCTTCTTTGGTGTTAATTAGTGTTGTCATTGGCTTAAAAAATGTTTCATAATTTACTGAATTGAAAAATCAATTGCTTATCAGCTTTGTAAAGGTAACTGCATTTTCTGCTAGTAGCTCTTAGCCTTTGTGGAGAAAAAGCTGGGCCTTTGGGTCATCTTTGCCTTTCAGAACCTTTGCTTTCCCACTGCTCTTTGGACTCATTAAAAGTTGAAGTAAATTACCCAGAGATTCCATCCAGGGACTATTGTTAAGATTAGAGAAATCTAGAAAATCCACAACTAAAGGGGAAAGGAGTGAAGAGTCTGAAGTAAAGTATTCAACCAACCAACTAACCAACCAACCAATCAACCAAGCGTCATTGATTCAGGATTGACAGTGTGCTAGGCACAGGAAATACAGGGTTAAAGATCTGGGGTATCATCCTGCACTCTACCACTTCCAGCTGTAAGAAAAAAGGGGAGGAAGGGAAGAGGAGGGGTAGGATTGGAGGAGCTGGCCCTGCATGCGCGCCAACTCTGGGGGGGACTGAGGACCCGACGCTGGGAGCCCAGGCTCGCAGGGACACCCACAGCAGGCCAAGAGTGAGGCAGGCAGTGCGGACAATATGACCCTCCACCCTTCTGGGACCAGCCCCAAGCCCTGGCTGGTGCCCTTGCCTGCCCCTGAGGTCCTAGTAGAGAGGCCAAGTGTCAACTGCCCAGGAGGTGATCATCTGCCCACATTATCTCCCAAAAGATGATCAAATATTCCTGGGGACAAAACACAAGATAGACGAGCCACAAGTTCTCACCGGTGATGGTGAAGGAAGACACAGCCTGGCTGTCTGGCCTGACTGCCAACCGCCACGAGCTCAGCAACTGCCTCCAGACCTCCAGACAGCCTTCTGCTCCGTGTTCAAACCAGAAAGTGTTTCAACCTCATCCAGAAGAAAACTGAGCTTCTAGTCACTGAACTAGTCAACTTCTGGTCACTTCTAGACAACTTGCTGACAAGTCCTCCTGTAAGTGGTTTGCACCATCCCGTCTACAGTCATTTGTCCTTCCAGCCACTGGTCTCCTTGCAGGAACATGAAGAAAACGTTCCAGTGCCTGTTTCTTCCTCAACATTGTTTATATGCACAACGGCTCTGAGGAGGATGAGGAGGAGTGCTGGAAGAACACATTTGCCTTCATGCTCCATCTGGATGCCAAGGTACCAGTTACAATAGGAAGTGGTGCTGAGTGGGCTGGTCCTTGAGCCGTACAACTGCATGGTCAAGGTATTGGCTCATACACGGCAGCGCCCCTGCCAGACCTAGGCCCCTAGGAGCTGCCAGAGGAGCATGGAAACTGAGGCCACTGTCCGAACACCTCTGTATAGCTTCATCTTCGTGTACAATAAGGCCCTTTGCCTAGAGTGCTGGTTCTCGAAATGGGTTCTGTGGGACCCCTGGGAGGGTTGTCCCAGCAGGCACCCAGGGCACCTGGAGGACTCCAGAAGGAAATCTAAGATTCCAGGAAGCATTCCAGGGCTTCTGGGCACCCATTCCTTCCCTAGGTTTCCCAGCCCACACTTTGTTACAGTTTGTCAGTTGTAATTTTTTCTTCCCTGTGTGATTTTTGTCATTGAAATAAAACTCTAAGTCTCCCTGGGGTGCCTGGGTGGCTCAGTCAGTTAAGTATTGGACTCTTGATTTCTGCTCGGGTCATGATCTCACAGTTCATGAGTTCGAACCCTCCTTTGGATTCCATGCTGACAGTGCACAGCCTGCTTAGGATTCTCTCTCTGCCTCTCTCTCTCTGCCCCTCCCCAACTCATGCTCTCTTTCTCTCAAAATAAATGAATAGGGGCGCCTGGGTGGCTCAGTCGGTTAAGCGGCTGACGTCGGCTCAGGTCATGATCTCACGGTTTGTGGGTTTGAGCCCTGTGTCAGGGCTCTGTGCTGACAGCTAGCTCAGAGCCTGGAGGCTGCTTCAGATTCTGTGTCTCCCTGTCTCTCTGACCCTCCCCTGCTCACACGGTCTCTCTCTCTCAGAAATAAATAAAACATCAATTTAAAAAAAATAAATAAACTTTAAAAAAAAAGTAAGTCTCCCCAATCCAGGTCCACAACAACAAAAGATTTGGTCTAAGGTTGAGAAGTGCATGGGAAAGTGAGCACCCTCACATAGCACTAATGGAAAGCAAATTAATATATCTTTTCATAACGGGTGGTAGGAATTTGACAGTATCTATTGGTACTTAAAGTGTATATACTCTACTATCCACCAAGTCCAAATCGAGGAATAGACCCTATGAAATACTGTTGACCCTTAGTATTTGTGAACTCTGTATCTGCAAATTTGCCTACTCACAACCATGAATTTGTAGCCCCTACATCGTTAGTCATGGCACTTTCACGGTCATCCATGGATGTAGGCAGTGCAGCAGCAACTTTGAGTTAAGAGTGGATTGCATGTCTACCTACAGATGTGAAAAAAACCCTTTGTTTATTCAGTTCTTTCTGAAAACAGGCTGAAAATAGCAACATGGGCATTTAGAACTCATCTAGGATGCAGACAGAAAAGGAACTTGCCCTCGCAGAGCTTATATTCTTGCCGAAGGAAGATCATTGCAGAATTGTTTGAGAAAACAGAAAGATCAGGAAAAAGCCTCAATGTCCAATAAGGGGTGGCTGACAGCTGATAACCCCAGCAATCCCCTCCTAGGAACATCTCAAGAGAAAAGAGGGGTGTGTCCAAAAAAGGAATGTACAAGAGAGTTCTTAGCAGCCTTATCTGTCATAAAAGGCTGGTCAAATGATGGTACATACACACAAGGAATCATGCCTGTAGAAGTCCAGGAGGAACCGCTGACTGAAAAAGCTAGGCCCAAGTTTGTGAAAATGTATAGTTATATTGACGTTTACACACACACACAATCACACATTTCTAGAGAACAACGGATGGTTGGATGATTTTTACGAGGGCTTTCTCTTCGTAGGGAGATTTGAGAAAATGTGTACTCTTTAATTTTATCTTTCTGAACGATTTCAATTTTTTAAATACCGTAGGTGAGAATACAATAGCGGGGCCATTTATTATTGCAAATCTGGGGCCTGTGCTTTCACGGATTCATGCGCTTTACCAGCTCACCACCTGTAAGAGTCTCTCAGAGGATCATCCACTTGTCCACATTTGTCCTGCTGGGGGTCCTGACTTTCCTGGTCTTTTGCCTGATAGTAAAAGCAGGAACCCGCATGTGTCTGGTGCTTCACCCCTTCCCCAGAAACCTCAGAAGGCGAAGCTCCCATCAGGCTGTGTTCCATGGGCCATCCTCCATCTCTTTCAGGAGCCACCAGCCTAGGTAGCAAAATTGGGCAACCGGCACCGTCTCTTCCTCATGCTCCCCACTCCCTTACCAAAGGAGCAACTCAACTCTGGTTTTGTTTTAGTATTGGAAAATAATATGAGAGAGATTGTGTTTCTCCGGTTCTGCAGCCAGCAAACCCAAGCCCCAAATGTGGATTGCTGTGTTGGGGGAGGTGTGATTCTCCCTCTGCGTTCCAGCACCAGATAAGAGAGAATGGCCTCTGATATACCTGTGACCATCCAATGGGGTGAGGGACAGAATTGGTCCCAGAGCTCCTGGCCATCATTTTTTAACTTGTTAAAGACTCTTGTGCATGGGGGGGGGGAGGGGGGGGGATTGTTTTATACTACTAAACTCACATACTTTTCCAATCATAAAAGGGGGGTTTTGTTGAAAAGAAATGAGTCAGGGCTCACGGCATAAATGGACAGAACACTCACATTCGTTTGGGCTTACCATATGCTTAAAATGTCCACTTAGTCCGTTAGTCAAGATTGACACGTCAGCCTGTTATCCAAGGTCCACATTCTAGACAAGTGCGCACTATTTTTGAAGCAAAGGTAGGGGCCTGAGGGGGCACGCTGCACCTCATGTGGTCTGGGGGACATCAACAGTCACGACCATAAGGTCTTTACACTCCACTTGCTTTGTCTCAGGCAAACACCCTCTCCAGCCTCACCAGTCCCCCATGTGGGGTGCAGACCTGATCCTCAGTCACAACACCAAATCTCAGGGGATCCTTGAGCGCCGATTCTCAAACTTGTTGCATGCTCTGCTCCCCTGGGACATTTTAAGAAATAATGGCGCCTACGTCCCTCCTCAAGATGATCTCATTAAACTGGTGTGGGTGTGGTCTGGGCATCTGGCTTTTTTAAAACTCCCCAGATGACTATACTGTGCAGCAATGTTTGGAAGCCACTGTCCTGGAGGGCACCTTGTGGGGCCAGATTATGTGTGGGGGACACATTCACTTCTCAAAGGTACTTCTTTTTTTTTCTTCCTTTTTTAAAGGAAAACAAAGAGACAGCATGAGTGGGGGAAGGGCAGAGAGAGAGAATTCCCAGCAGGCTCTGCCCTGGCAGCACAGAGCCCGACACAGGGCTTGAACACACTAATCCGTGAGATCATGAACTGAGCTGAAACCAAGAGTCAGAGGCTTAACTGACTAAGCCACCTGGGTGCCCCTCAGAGGTACTTCCGACTCAAATGATGAAGATTCCTTATTCAGAGGTGTAGATATAAGGAAAGAAGCAGCTTCTCATGACCATGCTGTTTATACACAGAGGCAGAGAGACTGCACAGGGCATGTAGCTCCTGCAGCAGAGCAGCCACAGCCAAGCTGCCCTTCACCTTCTATCAGGTAACCCCAAGGATGCACCAAACAGGAGATAATATGACGTTATGCCATATTCCAACTGACCGAAGCAAAAGTGCTTCCGGGTGCCGTGGAGCTCACCAATGACTTTGAAAAATAGCAGTTGGCTCCAATTATGGTGTAAAATAATCAGAAGGAATGGCTTCCAAGATACGTTCCCTATGCTTTGTGCATCGGTGTAAACACAGTCTTTCATTTGTCACAACTGATGTCTCAACATAGCGGAGATGCATTGAGCACCAGGATGCGGGATGGAACGTGAGTCGAGAAGCAATCCCATGTGGAAAAGGAAGACCTTGCTTTCATCACATCAGTCCAGACCCCCTCCCTCAACCCCAAACCTCCCAGGACCTCTTCAATTTGGCCTCCTGAGCAACCAAAGTATCCTCAAGGCAGTAGCTGTATGCTTTAATAAGCAGATACCATCTTATTCCTGAAGCTGGGTTTGCCACAATGTCAAAGACTCATCAACAGATTTCCAAATGTAGTCACTATTCTAAGGTGGGGAGCCATTTTGTTTACTGGTTCAAAAGCCGTTTCCTGAGGGCAAGGAAAGCAAGACATCCCCCCCCCTCCGCCCCCTTCAGTTGGCCCATCCCTCATCAATTCAAGCTGAAGCAACAGTTGCTCTGCTGTGGTTTAATCTCATTTCCAACACTCCACCCTACGCGTCACTAATCCTCAGTGTTGCCTACATCAGCAATAAGGTACAAAGGTTTTCTCAAACAGGCAGTTTTAGACCGGATACTGTCCTAAACCCAGGAACCTAAGTGTAGTTCAAGGGTGCTGAAGGAGAGAAAAGCAAATCTCAAATGGACCTTCTTTGACCCTAGAGGTTGCAATGGAAACAAAGGTGATTTTAATGGAGTTTTGCCTGCAAGAAGAAATCCTTGAACATAACCCCCTTGTGCTGGTTACTGATCCTTTGTCTCCCTTTACCTTTTCCTCCCACATTTTCCTTGATAAGGAAACAGTGAGCACTTGAAGGTCTTGACTTTTCTCTTAGAATATCCCTTCAGGTGTGGTTCACTTTGCCTGGAAGTCTCTCTGGAGAGCACTGGTTATAATTAGAACACTTGTTCAGAGTTAATGTAGAAATGCCATTTGATCCTGTAGGGTTAGAAGGACTCAGTTTAGAAGTACAATAATAATGTTAAAACTTCAAGCAAGGAGCGCCTGGGTGGCTTAGTCGGTTGGGCATCCAACTTTCGCTTAGATCATGATCTCGCGGTTCGTGGATTCGAGCCCTGCGTCGGGCTCTGTGCCGACTGCCAGCTCAGAGCCTGGAGCCTGTTTCAGTCTGTGACTCCCTCTCTCTCTGACCCTCCCCTTCTCACGCTGTCTCTCTCTCTCTCTCTCTCCTAGAAATAAATAAAATTAAAAAAAAAATAACTTCAAGCAAAACTTCCCCCAGTCCCCATAAGCCCCCTATGTTTTAAAACCTCTCTTGCTGTTTTCTGTTGAGCAGCTTCAGAGAATGAGGCCCTTGGCCTTATGTCCATCATCATTTGGTCAAGGAACCAGTATGTACATTTCTGGTCCGATTCCTTTCTCCTGGACTTCTCAGGTGATTTCTGGCAGGAATGGGGAAGGGCCTTCTTTTTGGGGAAAGAACACCAAGGCTGTTCACAGCCGGATCTAAAAAGTTAAAAGATCTGACCCACAAAGGGCAGGAGCTATTGCCAGAGTGATAGCCAAGGGGGAGAGCAGGGAGTGAGGGGTACAAGATGCCACAGGCCCTTTGCTTTGATCAGTTAAGGAAGCATTGGCTACCGACACCAGGGACAGATGAAGATGGATCCTGCCTGGTCACCCTCTTTGCCCCGCTCCCACCTCCCACTGCCAGCCCAGGAATTTATGTTTCCTCTCACAGCAGCCCAACACACACCGTATCGTATGTGAATGAGTCAGAAGAAACTGGATTTCGAGATTTCCAAAAGTCACATTCAAGGTTAAAGTCTTAAACCTTCCAGCAGCTGAATGGGTGTTGGAGATCCCCATCCATCCATATTGGGGACCTGTCAGGGGCGGGGCTGGCTTTCTACCTTTTTCCATAAAACGATTTCAAGACAAAAATCCAAAACGCTCTGCCCCGTCACTCAGCGCATTGCTCCTGGCCAACATATCACGTATCAGACTTCCCGGGCTTGACATGATCATTGCTATTTCCAGCCCCAACAGAAGGAGGTGGAGTGCTGAGTTCTGGTGTTTTCCAGAACGCCAGTTGGGCAGTTGTGCTGTGCGTGGCCCTGAGCAAGCTACAGTGCATCACCACTGTTTTCAGGAGACTTGGCTGATGACCTTCGGGGTGTCAGCCAAGGTACAAGGTCCCTGGACACCCACAACCCTTATTTGGTCTGAGGATTAACCCCAAATGCAGAATCATATAGAAAGTTAGGCCTGGGGCCATTTTTCAGCATAAGCAGGCTCTGCCTTCCCATGGATCGCTGAGTAAACAAGCTCAGAGCGATTAAGTGACTGGGTGGACCAGTTCCACAAAGCTGTTGACGGTGCCAGGCCACGACCCCGGATTTCCTGACCTCTGGACCAGAGAGCTGTATTACCTTTGGTTTTCTTAATGAGACTCTTAGGTTGGTGCTAGCAACAGTCTGCCTCTGTCTGGCTGTGTTCTTGCTCCCCAGGTGCCCCCTGGATTTTCTTCATCTCACTATTTCCTACTCTTCCTTCAAAATTCAGCTCCTTAAGTCTTCTCTGGCCCCAAGTATGAAAGAAGGAACCCTCTAGGCAGCCCCCTGTGCTCCCTACATGCCCTTCACCCTCAACATTGCCCAGGAACTCCCTCCCCACCCAACTACCATGTAAATTCCTTGAGGGTGAAGGTAATGACGGCTTTGATTTGTACAAAACCAATGCCCAATACAATGTCTGATGCACGTCGGTGGCTCGTTCCTGTCTGGCCTGTCTGGCAAATGACAACATGAGCAATATTATCATCGGTGTCTGACAACACCCCAGGTACATTGTGATGGTAAACTTTACTTCTGGAATCTTACAGTCCGCATCAATGGCAATGACAATAAGTTATTCAAAGACAAACAAATACACACGAGTGTGTTAAGCAAGGTCCTGGTATTGTAAAAGCCCATGTTTCCAGATGAAGATGGGGAAAGGGGAAGTGAACAGAGGAGTTGAGATTGATTGTATAACGATCGAGTAGCCAGGCTTGACTTTCAAGTGCCCAATAAGGAACACATGCTCTGGTCACTAAATTTGCTGCCTCATTGTCACTCAGACATGAAAGGTATTCTCAGTAGAGTCTGTCCCATAGAAAGAAAGAACTGTGTGGGTTTCCCCAGTCCTGTATCCAACGTCTCCCATTATCTCAGCTTCCCAAGGTTAAAGTATAACCAAACAGCTAAGACCTCTAAGGTTCTTATCACTAGAAACATCAGCTTGGGAGGCAGAACTGGGCCCAAAGACTTCTTGGGTGTGAGAGCTGTGACTCACAGTGTGCTTATTACAACTATGTCAGGTGGTGGATGGAAAAGAAGAAGGCTTCCCTTCCTGGCTCAAATCAGAGGAACCTGTTGGCTTCTCGCAGCCGTCGGCCTCTTCACTGAGATAAACCCGGAATCGGGCAACCGGAAAAGAAATGTTGTCTAGATTGTTGTTAATAATAAACGTTCATTACAACATGTTAATTATATAGTAGTTAACACTAATAGTAGTTATTACTTATTTCTAGTATCTATTTCTACATCAGATTTAGGATGGAGATGGAGAATAAGGCTCAGAAAGAACAGAGGTGAGGAGCTCTGGGAATGGACAGGCACCCGCTCCTCATTCTTGTCAATTCTGCAGCCTGGAGGCCTAAAGCCTGGGAGGCCACTAAGTGCCATAGCCTCCCACTGGCCACAAGCTGCAGTGACATTGCTGATCGTCCCTTGAAGACCCAATCAGGAGGCAGAGTCATTAGAATTATAGAGCTTGGAAGAACAGGAGCATTGGGGACCGTGGAACGGGGATGTGATGTCACTTACAAAACTCGCCCCATTTATTACAGCCAGAGCTTGATATGGAGAGAGCCAGACGCTTGTAGAATCTCTAAAACCACAGACTGTTGATGGAAAGTGTGCACCTGCCTGTACACTGCTGAGTGCTTTCTTGGAGAATCAGGATGGCTATTAAGAAGCAGCTTAAAGGTTTAGAAACTGTCCTAAAAATTTATGAAGTCTTACCTCTTTTTTTCAAAATAAAATGTCCTGTTTTATTAACAAGCAAAATAAGATAAAAATCTAACTCATGTGGTAATAACTGGTGTAGGAATATCAACCATCTGAAGTCTATGTGGGAGCCGGGAACTGAGTAGGAAAAATTCTACACATTGTGGTTGAACACAAGAAACTTTGTTAGTTTCTCACCAGAGTTAAGTAATTCTAAAAAGCTTCATTATATGGTTTTCTAGTAATTCTAAAAAGCTTCATTATATGGCTTTCTAGCGCCAATGAGATCAGAAGAAGGGAATTAACAAAGAAAATGTTAGTACTATTGAAGTTAAGCATGCTGCCACAGGGGAAAAAAATGGAGTAATGACAAAAGACTCTAAGAATCCAGCCCTACAGCTAGAGGACAGCCCTACACAGCTCCATAACCCTTGAGTGGGAGTGGACCGGGATCCTTGTAGAATCTGAAGCTTTTACAACTTAAGGGACTTTCTTGAAAAAAAAAGAATACAAGTATGTATGTAATGCACAAGTAGATTTAAAAGTGAGTATTTCAGATAGGAAAATACACACACACCAAATTGCCAGAGCTCTGTGGATTTAGGCTCCCCTTTTCTGAGATATCTTGGCAATTGGCAATTGACCAGACACGTTTACATGCAAATATTTCCTTATTGCACTCTTGCCTCCCTCCCCACATCAAACATGCTTGGCTGAAGTTCGCACTCCAGGCCTGCGATAAAGCAGGGTCCTGGCCCTTATATTTCGTTACCTTCCCTCTATCAGAGAGAACATGAGTTCCCTTCTCCTCAAATGGATGCCCCTGAAACCCACAAAAGAGGTAAATTCATATACAGCTTACCTTGTTTTAAAAAAGTCTAAGGACCATCTGGGTGGCTCAGTAGGTTGAGCGTCTGACTTCTACTCAGGTCATGGTCTCATGGTTCGTGGGTTCGAGCCCCACATTGGGCTCTGTGCTGACAGCTCAGAACCTGAAGCCTGCTCGAGAGTCTATGTGTCCTTCTCTCTCTGCTCCTCTCCTGCTCACACTCTGTCTCTCAAAAATGAATAAACATTAAAAAAAAAACTTTTTAAGTCTGAGAAGTACACATTTTTTAAAGGAGTCTTTTATTTATTTTTAATGTTTATTTATTTTTGAGAGAGAAAGAGAGACCAAGAACAAGTAGGCAAGTGGCAGAGAGAGAGGGAGATACAGAATGTGAAGCAGGATCCAGGCTTTGAGCTGTCAGCACAGAGCCCGACACAGGGCTTGAACCCACAAACCATGAGATCATGACCTGAGTCAAAGTCAGAAGCTTAACCAACTGAGCCACCCAGGCGCCCTGACACAGCTAGTGTTAGACAAATGGTCGCTGTTATTTTACCTGGGGACATTGATCTCAGTTGAGGTCCTAAAGGGCGTGTGCTCCTCAGATGACTGACCATACAGTCAACCCCTCCCCCAGCCCAGCCCATCTACCTACAGGAGGTGGGCTTCTCGCTGTTCTAATGATACTGTAGCCACAGAACAAATGTGACCCCCAAACTAGGCTGATGGAGCTAGAGGAAGAGGATTGTTCTCCTACAGATTTCCAGGCCTCTTGTCCTTTTTTGCTAGCGATTAACCCAACTGCTCATTACCAGTTTCCTTCATTCCTTACAGAAATACAGTTTCCTCTTGAACTTCACTGCACCACATGTTTCCCAACTTCTGGGCTGAAAAGAATGTGGAAATGTTCTCTAGTCAATGATGGATAGCCAGAAATATCTAGCAACACACATACCTGAGAAAGGAGAATGAAGAAGTGAGCCTCCAAGTATCTCTCTCTGGAGCCTATGGAACAGGTCACCAAATCCCGAGCTCTAGATGAACCCACTGCCTCCTACAGACAAAGGAAGACTGGAAATGACAAGGCTTTTATTAGTCCTTTCTTTAAAATAAGGTCTGACATCCAAAAAAGGAGAGGATTACCACAAAACAAGGAGCGCTTGGCTTTTGGGAGAGCATGTGACTCTCGATTCAGGGTTGAGAGTTTGTGCCCCGCGTTGGGTGTGGAGCCTGCTTAAAAATAACTAAATAAAACAAAACAGAAGTCTAGGTGTGTGTGTGGGTTTTTTTTTTCTGCTGCCATAAAATCTTCATATACTCAGGGAAACAATTTTTGACAATGTACTTATGTCACAGGATGGGATTGTGACATCATGTGAGATGTTTCCCCTTCATTTTCCCAGAATTGTGAATAAGGGTCATCGCTGAAAACAAAATTCACCAGGAAGCCCAAAGTCTCACCTCAGAGAAGCCACAGACGCTGGGGCTGACTGCCTCCTTCCAGGACTTGGCAGGAGGGATCACATTAGCAGGACCCCCTCCTCCCTCAATGCACCCCAGCCCGTACAAGAGGGACCTGAGGGGACAGGAGGAGTCACCTTCACTCGGGAGAGAAGGGTGAAACATTTGCAAAGTGAAGCTATTCTGCCTTTCCTCTTGCTGCTTCCCAGCTGCACAGGAACTTAAGAGAGTCATCTATGATGGTTGGGGCTGTTTGGTATTTTATTCTTTGAGTAGCCACTGCACTTGCCGGCAGCCTGTGTGCCACCGGAACTGGGGAAGTGACACGGGAGAGAGGCAGTGTGGGGGCTTCTGGGCATCCACACTCACCATCCTGCACCACAGCCCTCATCCCCAGCTCCCAAGAGGTAAGAACGAGGCACCCGCCTGCCCCAGTGGCTGAGGGGTGGAAGGTGAGATGCCTGCCTACAGCCTTGCCTGAGCAAGGTCAAGGGGGCGCTCCCATGTGTGACCAATGTGGCCACGAGCTGGGGGTCCACCAGAGGGACCACTCACACCCTGGGGAGCTACTTAGAGGTGCCCCCTGTCAGCAGGGCCCATTGGAGCTCGCTGCGAAGAGTGAGGGCAAAGGCTTAAAATTCCCCCAACCCAAGCACCCCACCCCCATTTCACTCCTAGCTGGCAGAACCCCAAGTCTAGTCTACGGGGGATGGTTGAGAAGGAGGAGAACTCATGTGGATCAAAAGTGAGACTGAAGTTTTAAATGAATCAGGCTAAATTTAAACATGAAAATTGGTTGTTTTCATGGCCATGTTGTTAGATGGGGGACTCAATCCAGCACAGCCCATTGAATTGATGGGGAAAACATGTCATGATTGGAATTCTTCAAAATACCAGGGACTTGTACATTCTTGCTCCATTACCAGTCACTTACTAGATAGAAGGTAATTTCCAACAAAATTGCAGCTTCCGAAAAAGGCCAAAAAAAGGGAATATATAATACATATGTGTGCGTCTGTATATATACATATGTATGTATGTAAGTATTTTGTAACAAGACTTGCTGGTTGAGAACAGCACCAGGAACATAATATGTAGCTCAGAACTTCCAGCAGCCACATGGCATTCATTGTCCATTAGTAGAAAGAAAAAAAAATAAGCCATGGTTCACCAAGACAAGTAAATAAACTTTTCCTGGGCCCCGAGTTCTCAGAATTTATCATGAGACTCTCTCCTATTGTAAGGAAGTTTCCCTACAGTCATTTTTCACGGGAAATGCAAAGCCATTTCCCATGTGACGTTGGTGCAAGACCAGTTAACAGCAGCCTTGGGAACAATGTGAGAGGAACGAGTCCTTCCCAGGATCCTCCAACGCACGACTGCATACAACACACCTATGGCTTGTTTCTGGCCCAACAAGAATGATATTTTCCCCACAAAGGAGCTCTTAAGCACCAAAGGAGCTTTGTCTCATTAATCCCCAAAGCATTTCTGTAGCAGGAGAACAGGAGATCAAGGGTAGGCTCCTGCTATTTTAAAAACCACTTAATAAGGTGACTTGGGGTCACTGGGCCCATGCCTCCCCTCTCTCACTACCTCACATCCTCCGGAAACAAAATCCCCACAGGAAAACAAGCTCTAAAAACTCACAACAGCAGCCTGACATGAAGAGGCAGGGGAGGGAGCATAGGCATAAAGAGAGAAATAGGTCTTCCTTCGCCTATGATGTGGTCACTCCCGAGAAATCCAATGTAAATTGAAAACATCCTAAGTCGAAATGCAGTTAGTCCTCCTAAACTAGCAAACGTCACAGCTTGGCCCCGCTGAGCTTCAGGGTGCACAGACCCCTTACGTTAGCCTACAGTTGGGCGAAATCACCTCCCACAAAGCCTTTTCGATAATGAAGTGTTGACTATCTCATGTAATTTGGTGAATACTGAGCTGAAAATGACACGCAGAAGGGCTATGTGGGCACAGAAGGGGTGTCGGTGTCCCTACTGGTTGTCGGCCCTTGGGATCGCGTGGCCGACTGGGAGCAGCACCAGCCACACTGCTTGGCATCATCAGAGAGGATCTGACCACATGGCGCCAGCCCAGAAGAAGATCCAGATTCAAAACTCAAAGTGTCTACTGAATGCACATCGCTTTCACATCATAAAATAGAGAGGCGATGAGCCATGAGTCAGGGACCGTCTGTAGCAGCACCTGCTGACGCTGTTCTTGTGGATGGTTACCATGGGAACCTGCCTCTCTGCTCTAATGCTCTGAGTCCTTCAGTATCATATCCTTATGTTCTACAGGCCAGAGCAGAAGTACTAGAAAGTGGATGCGCGGAGGGGGAAGGGTTGGGCCTGGGGAGGGACATGAAGCAGATAGACCGTTGGAGGATCAGGCAGATGTCGCCTGCTCTATTGGAGGTCTTAAGAGAGAGACAGAAGATGGGTGGGTTTTAGATGTAGGTCCTACTCTATATGCTGCAACAAATTCATTCATTCATTCAGTTTTTCATTTATTTATATACTTGCTCCTTCTTACGTCAAACTAAATTTTATGGAGTACCAGTGGTACTCCAGGCTATACTGAACATTGGAGATGTAAAGACAAATGAGATACAGTCTCCACCCTGAGGGAGCTCATAGTCCACATGGGAGATACACACACACACACACACACACACACACACACACACTCAATTAGCCATAATACAGTGTTAGTAGAAAAAATATATGTAAGGTACCATAGAACGGAAAAGCTGAGAGGAATTATTATTAGGGTTGGTATAAGGAGCTGGTGAGCTGCCTTGAGAGGTTTATACTTGAGTGGGGTCTTGAGCGAGACGTTGGTGAAATGGACTGGAAGGGGGAACGTTGTCTAGGCGGGGCACACAGCACAAGCACACGCTGTGTGTGCCACACGTGACATTCTTGAAACTACCACTAGTAACAGCACTTACGGTACGCCTGGCTTCTGTTCTGTCACAGTGACTCAATAGACTAAGTACTGCTGTGGCACTTTACAGGTAAAGTAATTGAGGCATGGAGAGGTAAAATCACTTGCCCAAGGTCACACTGGCATTGACATTGGTGGCAGGGCCATGCTTCTGGCTCCAAAGCCCATGCTCCTAACTGTGGCATCATGCTCTTCCAATGGCTCTGGCAAGGCCAGACTGCAGGACACATGGGAAGAGAAGATGCAAGACATGAGCCCGCTGAGAAGCAAAGCTCGGGGCTTGATCATGATGTCCTCAAGTGCCATTTAAAAAAGCTTGAAGTTGGGATTTGGGAATCACGAGAAGCAGTCATGGGTTTTTAAGCTGCAAAGGGTTGTAATGAGAATTATATTATGATGGTGATTTGGGAATTGATGTGTGGGACAGAATGGAGGAGAAATAGTCTAAAGATTTCAATGGTGAGGAGGAAGAGAGAAGGAGGAGAGCATGTGTCGTTTAAAACAGGCAAGACCCAGGGTGGGCACCAGGGTGGCTCAGTCTGTTAAGTGGTCAACTTCGGCTCAGGTCATGACCTCACAGTCTCACAGTACGGGGGGCGGGGGGGAACCCACATCCGGCTCTGTGCTATGGGTGTGGACCCTGCATTGGATCCTTTGTCCCTTTCTCTCTGCTCCTCCCTCCTTCTGTCACTCGCTCTCTCTCTCTCCCTCTCAAAAATAAATAAACATTTTTTTAAAATCCTAAAATACACAAGACCCAAGTCATTTGGTTCATCACAGTACCTGGTATACAATAGGCATCCGATAAATGTTGGTTAAATGAATGTTTCCAAGCCATCTTCATTGGCTTCCCCTGGAAGCAGACCCTGAAATAAGGATTCCAGAGCAGGGAGTTTATTTAGGAGGCGCAGGGGGCACCTATAGAGTGTGAGACATGAGTCTACGGCCATACCACCCTGCACGTGCCGATCTCAGCAGATCTCAGAAGCTAAGCTGAGTCAGGGCTGGTTAGTACTTGCATGGGAGAAAGTGGGAAATGAGATAGGAAAGGAAGGCAGCCAATGGGGACTACACGTACCAAGGCAGCTACAAATGTGGACAACAGGAGCTTAACCCCGGTGGGGGGGCAACCTTGGGAGTTAGTACAGCACCTGCACCTTGAGAAGAGTGAGGGAGCTGGCATATTTACACACCAATTCCATCAGTTCATAGCTATGCCTTCCTCTTGGGGGATGTTCATTTCCTGGCGTGGCTGGGAAGAGGTACACCCAGAAATCACGGGGGCATGCTGATGCCACGTGCATGTGTGCAAATAGGGGTGAGTGGTGCAGAAATCAACCGAGGGCACGCGTGGAAAGAAAATAGAAGGCAAATTGTGAGATATCAGTTCTCCTAAGAGGACTTTCCCCTTGAGTTCCTTACCCTCACTAGGACTTAGACATGTGTTTCTTTCTCCATGAGAGACTGTTCTCAGTTGTGGGAAGCTGGTGTCTCAGAGCCTTGAATTTTATCACTTGGGTGAGCGCCAGAAAACTTCACTACACAGTATGGGTGGCTTCTGAGTATACCATTCAACGTGGAAAGCTGGAAATTCTATCAAGCAATATTTATATCAGAGCTTGGGTAAGCAGAAGAGAAGGACGAGGAGGGGAGGGAGGGGGAGGAGGGGGAGG
>NW_027529451.1:4529847-4549885 GCF_008692635.1 Crocuta crocuta
TCGTCTGCTAAAACTAGCAAGCCCCAAACCCAGCTCTGGTATCCGCCTGTCTGTAAAACACTTAGAAGCGCACATACAGTTTCTAAACAAACGGAACTAGAAACTGACGTGAGATTTTCTTTCCCAGCTTGAAGCGTTTATCCAAGAAGCAACGTTCCTTCCCATGCTCGTCCTTCTCCCCCACCTTGGTATCCCCCTCCCCTTTCCACCCCACCAAGATGAGGTCTAGCAAAGTGTTGTGTGTCCATCACAATCAAGTTCTATGAAGGTAGGTCTCTATCGATCCTTCAATTTGGACAGATAAAAACAATTCCCAAACACTAGCATGTCTGTTCCAACAGAGGATCAAAGGAAATGAACCCACAGAATCTGCTCTGTTGTGCCAAGTCCAGGGGGTTTTGTCTCAAAGCATGCTCCTAGGGCTACCTCAGAGACTGGTGCTATGGCTCTGCAGCTAGACCATTAAATTAAAAGAATTTCTTGGGACACCTGGGTGGCTGAGTTGGTTGAGCGTCCGACTTTGGCTCAGGTCATGATCTCACGGTTCGTGGGTTTGAGCCCCACGTCGGGCTCTGTGCTGACAGCTCAGAGCCTGCAGCCTGCATAGGATTTTGTGTCTCCCTCTCTTTCTAACCCTCCTCCTTCTTGCACACACACACACACACACACACACACACACACTCTCTCTCTCTCCTTCTCTCTCAAAAATAAATAAACATTTAAAAAAAAGAATTTCTTGAGTACCCCAGAATATATGATACTGTCCATGCACTTTTCTTTTTTTTTAAAAATTTTTAATGTTTTTTTTTTTAATTTATTTCTAGGAGAGAGAGAGAGACAGTGTGAGCAGGGGAGGGTCAGAGAGAGAGGGAGTCACAGACTCTGAAACAGGCTCCAGGCTCTGAGCTGGCAGTCAGCACAGAGCCTGACGCGGGGCTCGAACCCACGAACCGCGAGATCATGACCTAAGCGAAAGTCGGACGCTTAACTGACTAAGCCACCCAGGCGCCCCAGTCCATGCACTTTTCAAACCTTAAGGCAATCTTGCAAATATAACTCTCACATCCAACTTCTCCATGGCAGAAAACAGGTAACAAACCTGCGGAGTGAACACAGGTCAACACTTCAGACACATACAGAGTTCTTTCTTTTTTAAAAATTTTTTAATGTTTATTTATTTTCAAGAGAGAGAGACAGAGTGAGAGCAAGGGAGGGGCAGAGAGAGAGGGAGTCACAGAATCTAAAGCAGCCTCCAAGCTCTGAGTTGTCAGCACAGAACCGACGTGGGGCTTGAACTCACGAAGCATTAGATAATGACCTGAGCTGAAGTCGGACACTTAACCAACTGAGCCACCCAGGCGCCCCAAGGGAGACTTGAGTTCTTAGTACAGCTCCTTCAGTCAGCACACACTTCCTTTGGCAAATTAAAATCTCCTCTACTAGTTTTCATTAAAAAAATCAAAAATTATCGCCGACATTGAAACAAACACAAGTGGACTGATTTAACAAGTCAGTATCACATGTAAACCTGTCAAAACAGGGACAAATTAAAATCGCGCGTAGACCACACTGCCACAGGATGTTCGCACACCTTCAGCACGCTCAAGCCACTTTCCAGACATTGCCTCATTTACCCTTTCATCCTAGGGACAGTTCTGGCAAGTTCAGAATATTTCCTGTCCTTGGATGGGACAGGAAAGAACAGCTGATGTTGGAAATTGTGAAAAGCACTGCAGGATGATCACAACACCAGGAATCATGCCCACTAAGGTAAATGCAAGAACAAAGAAGACACGGGTGTCATCTGAGGGCAGGCGGTGAGAGAGGGCCGTTTACAGAGCAGAGTCTCACAGAGAGCTCATTAGGGCTGGCAAGGCTCATTAAGCAGAGCTTCAGACAGGACACTGACTCATGGTAGGTGGCTCATGTGTGGTCCAGGGCGGCAAGTTCTCCCTGAGGCTGCGACCACCAGCAAGATGGCAGAGCTGTCTGTCAGGGTCTTCGAGGGCCTCTGGGAGCAAAGCCATGCTGCTCTGCTGGGTGTGCACGGAGAGTGTGGTTCTGATCTGCATCCAGGATGCGACGATCACCTACCACTGTGCAAGGCAACCTGTATCAACAGGCGGGTGATGGCCATCATCTCCCTGGATAAGTAGGCTCTACCGCTCATATTTACCTCTAGTTTAGTTCTACCAATTAGCAAAAAATCAAAGAAATAGAGGTGATGATATAAGAAGAGTGTATAGAGGCACCTGCGTGGCTCAGTCAGTTAAGCGTCTGACTCTTGGTTTTGGCTCAAGTCATGATCTCACGGTTTGCGGATTTGAACCTCGCTTCAGGCTCTGTGCTGGGAGCGGGGAGCCTGCTTGGGATTCTCTATCTCCCTCTCCCTCTTCCCCTCCCCCACTCGTGCTGTGTTTTTCTCGAACAAATAAATAAACTTAAAAAAAAAAATAAGGGTGTATAAAAGCCAGACTGCCTGGGTATAAATCAGGCTATATCACTATGATCATTATGCCTCTGTGCCTCAGTTTCCTTATCTCTGCAATCTGGATTTTACAGGAATCTTGTGAGGATTAAGTATGATGGCAGATACAAAGAATTTACTATAATATTTCTCAGTAAATAAGAACTATTATGATGGTAGTTATAAGTCATACCTATGTAAGAGCAAAACTGATGTGGGAAAGTAACATCTATATGTAAAGGATGTGGTAGTAATTGATGATTATTATTTCAGCCCAAGGTAGACAAATTATATGGTTACTTTGAGCATGATATTAAGCTCTCAGCTTCCTAGAATTTAAGGGAAAAGGGAGTTAGTCATTAAGGCCGAATTATTCTTATGTTATTAAATACAAAATGGATACATCATTTATTCTCAATAAATTTGGGTGGAATGAAGGAGTAACACTCCCACCTGCTTCTCTCCCTTCCCTTCTCCTGAGAGAACTGCCTTAATTAAACTTGCAGGAGCCCTGATTCTAGGGGACCTGACCTAAGATACCCCTGTGACAAGGGACCCACAATTTAGTCCACAGCTGTCTCATCAATGCTGGGTAAGACTTCAGAATTTTTTGCCACAATTTCTTTGGGATCCTTCGTGCATGGATATTAGAGGAGTGTCTGCAGGAATTCTTAGCATCATTCTCCGTGATCGTGCTGGTCCAGATAAGAAATCTGAATTTTAACATGTTATGTTCTCAGAATACGTTGTATTTGCCTTATGTGCATCTTCAGTAAACTCCATGAAGTCAAAGCCACTCTTGCCTACTTTCTCCCATCTTATTGTCTGTTTGTCTGTTTGCATAAAGAATAGCTTGACTGTCTGAATTTTAAGGACTACAGTGATATAGCAGATTCTGTGGCAAACACAGGTGCAAAGCATTTCTCTCACACTTGCTCAAAATAAAATAAATTTTGAAAAGAGAAAGAAAAATTAATTACATATTGGGGAGATTTTTGTCTACTATGTGAGATCTTTGTGGCCTGAAAGGAAAATGTTATGGTCCCCAAATGAGTATGTGACTTCATATTCACCCCTTCTTTATCATTCATACATCTTTATTGAAGGTTCTCATACATAGCCAGCAGGAGTAATAACTGCTAGAATCTTACGGAAAATAATTTGGAAATTCTATCAAAATTATACAATGTGATATGATTACTGATCCCAGAAATTCCAATTTTAAGAAAGTATCCTGTAAGTGACATAACATATACACACGAGTATTCTGTGCAAGATTGATTACAATAGAAAAAGATAAGAAATGACCCAAATTTTCATCATTGAGGAACTAGTTAAGTATATCTATGTAAAGAAATGCAGTTTCCAAAAAGAAAAAAAAAAAAAGAATGAGAAGCCTTCAATGAATTGATACAGATAGATTTTTAAGACTGCTAAATTTTTATTATCTTTTTAAGTTTTTTTTTTTAACATTTATTTCTGAGAGAGGGAGAGAGACAGCATGAGGAGGGGAGGGTTAGAGAGAGGGAGACACAGAATCTGAAACAGGCTCCAGGTTCTGAGTTGGTTGTCAGCACAGAGCCTGACACGGGGCTCGAACCCACGAACTGTGAGATCATGACCAGAGCCGAAGTCGGCCACCCAACCAACTGAGCCACCCAGGCGCCCCTATTTTTTATTTTTTAAGTTTATTCATTTTGAGAGAGAGGGTGAGGACACATTTAGGAGTGAGTGTGAGTGTGTGGTGGGGAGGGGGAAAGACAGAGAGAGAGAATCCCAAGCAGGCTCCAGGCTGTCAGCGCAGAGCCGGATGTGTGGCTCAAACTCACCAACTGTGAGATTAAGATCTGAGCCGAAACCGAGTCAGACGCTTAACCGACTGAGCCCCCCAGGCGACCCAAGACTGTTGTATTTTTAAAGCACCATATAGAACAGTATGAAGGCCCAACCTCCATTTACACAGGAAAGAAAAGGAGGGGCATCTGGCTGCTTCAGTCAGTAGAGCATGGGACTCTTGATATTGGGGTAATGGGTTCAAGCCCCGTGTTGGGTATAGTACATATTTAAACAAAATAAACAAATAAATACATCGAAAAGAAAAGGGACAAAAGACACCGATCTTATTTGCATGCGTACATGTCAAAACTCTTTGGAAACAAACTAATAACAGTCATTTCCTCATTTAAGCTAGGAAGAAAATTGGGCAGATGGGCAAAGTAGTGGAAGAAACACTTTTCTCTGCAATACTTTTTATGTTTGATTTTTGAACGATGCTTCATGAATTTCTATTTAAAGATTTTTTTTAATATTTATTTATTTTAAGAGAGAGCACAAGCAGAGAGGGGCAGAGAGAGAGAGGGGAAGAGAGAGAGATTGAATCCCAAACAGGCTCCATGCTCAGCACAGAGCCTGACACAGGGTTTGATCTCGTAACTAGGAGATCATGACCCGAGCCAGCATTGAACTGACTGAGCCAGCCAGACACCCCTAATGTATTTCCATTTAAAAACAAATAAATAGTGACAGCTGGGTGGCTCAGTCGGTTGAGTCACTCAGACTTCGGCTGAGGTCATGATCTCACAGTTCACTGAGTTCGGGCCCTGCATTGGCCTCACTGCTGTCAGTGCAGAGCCTTATTGGGACCATCGGCCCCCATCCCCCGCTTCTCCCCACTAGCACTCTTTCCCTCTCAAAAATAAATAAAACATTTTTTAAAAATGGAAAAAAGACAAATAAATGTAAAACGCTTATTATATGCAGAGAGCTTTGATCACCACACAACTCCACTTTCTAGGAGTTTCTAACCCAGCTGATGAGATAGAAGGTTACCAGTAGTCATAACATAGTGGTGAAACTACCATCTCACTGATACACCATGTTTCACCAAATCTAAAACACCATTAATTTTAAGTCACAAATTATATGATATACCACTAGGAAAAGAAAGAATGTGGCCAATTAAATAATGGCATGATGCTTCCTTTTCATTGAGAATTTTCACTTTGTACTTAATGAAAGACTTCTTATAGATACTCATCTATACATTGATATTTATCATATAGCATGATATATGATGGTCAAGAAAAAGTGAAATAAATTTGTTAAATAATTCTTAAAACTTTTTTTATTCCAGTCCAACTCCTCCAAATCTTTTACACAGTATTGTCCTTTGTGCTATCAAAGGCTTTGGTGATACGGCAATTTTGGACAGTGTTCCACTGATGTTTCCAGAAGTTTCTTCCGAGACACTGAAAACTCATCTGCAAACTTTGATGCACACACCCAGACAGACATAACTATATGATGAATGCTACACAGCCAATAGTGATTGTAACACGAGTCTAAATTCCAGAAGCGTTGAAATGTGAGAGAGAAAAAAGTGCTCCTTATAATTGCTTAAATGTAGGGGAGGAAAAATTTCAAGACAGAAGAGAATCCTGGGCTATCATGGAAGACTCCTATGGGGGCAGAATTGAGGTTGACGTTTAAAGAATGAGAGGGATTTTGGAGTAAGAGATGAGCAGGATGAATGAGTCATGTAAGAAAAATAGCCTGGCAAAGGAAATGGAAATTGCATCTGGGAGAGGGAAAGGAGACCATGTGGCATGTACAAGGAAGACATGGAGGTTAAGGACATATAGGGGAGACTGAGACCAGATTGTGGTGCCCTGAATGGCAGGCTAAGAGGCTCAGACTTTATCCTATGGGAAAATAGGGACCCTGCATTCAGCTCGAGATACAACACCAGCATTTGGAAGAGCCATCGATACTGGAGACTTGGAAGCTCTCATTTGAAGTAGATGATATTAGCCAGGGACGAGTCTAGAAACTTAAATAGGCGGTGGGTAGGGGGACAAACAGAGCATCAAAAGAAAACAGGGGAAAAAATAGAGAGAATCTTGGACCATGGAATTTTAGTGCCTGGAAGACTGTTGCAGATTATCTAGCAAACACTTTCCAATTTGCAGATAAAGAGAATTTCCTAGAGGGTACATTCTAGCTTGCAAGTGGCAGATGTGGGATCAAAACCTGGGTGCTGTGATTTCCTAAACAGTGCTTTTCCTCACAGAACATCACAGCAAGCATCAGCAGAAACAGTTTCCAGGAGATAAGTAGTCAACAAAGTCAAATGGTAGCAAGCAGCAAAGAAAAATAAGCCTTAAGAGGTGACTGATTTGACCACTGCAGATTCCTGATGGCCTTCAAATATCTATCTTTGGGGGTGGTCTGGGTTGGAATGGGATTGTCAAAGATTAAAGAAAGGGGGATGTTGGTCGGTTAGAGACGCCATCAGGAGAAAGCTCATCATTTTTCAATGTTTCCTTTCAAAGGGCTCAGTACATGTCACCAACTCTAGATTCAATATTATTGTTTCCTGGAAATCCTTCAAAATAATGGGACACATTGTCCCATGGGCAAGACAAAAACAAATTATTTACAGGTGGCAGTCACACAGATTTTCAAATCTAGCCTTTTGACTCCATATAAAGAATCCATTGGTTTCTTACAAATAGAAATGGACCAAGAAAGATGTTAGTCAATAATAGTCTTGCCTGTGGGTTTCGAAATTGCATCTCTATGGAACTTGCTTTTCTGTGTAGGTAATTATGAAATATTGCTTTCTTATACATCTGCAACACTAAACATAGTATATTAGGGCATCTGAGGTGAGTTCCTTTTAAGTAAATGAGAAATCATATCTACCGCAGAAGCCATCTTGCTAACTTGGCTATTAATGGCACCATAGGAAGCCCCTTAATGTCTCCAGGTGAGAGTTGTATCTTAGAGACACACTCACTAACACCTGAGGACATCTGAATCAGAGCAATGAGATGGCATTTCACATTGACAAATCCATACTTGATTGACAGCATGTAAACTATTAGCAATGTGTCGAGAATTGGGACTCTAGTTGGGAAAAATTATCACAGCTATTTTTTTTATAGCAATTTACTGGTGTCTGTTAAAACCTAAAATGAACACTCCCTATGACTTAGACACTGTCCATATCTATCTACAGAAGTTTACGCACATACCCGAGGAGACATGTTCAAGGATATTTGCAACAGCTTTGTTTATAATGGTGAAAAATTAGAAACAGCCCATACGTCCATAAACTGAAGACTGGCTAAATGTATATGTTGTAAAAATATCAGCAGATCTAAAAGGCATACGGCATACAGAAATAGCAGGTTGGATATAGACACATTTAGTAAAATATCATTGATGTGAATGTTCATTGAATAATACTCTCGAGTTTCTATGGATATATGGACATGTATATGCGTGTGCACATGGCTGTGGAAGGGCATACTCCACAAGTGGGAACAGAGTTGACCAGGGAGAAGATGGGGTAAAATACCAGGACTGGGTGTTACGGGTGGGAGAGGAAAGAGAATTTTAGCTTTATTTACAATGGTTGATTTTTTTTAAAAAGGAAAATGTATTCATGCAGGGCATCAAATTTAAATTATTTTTTTAAATAATTATTTTGAGATACAGTGCATGCGTGCCTGTGGGAGAGCAAGCGAGGGAGGGGCAGGGAGAGAGAGGGAGAGAGAGAATCCCAAGCAGGTTCTGTGCTGTGGGTGCAGAGCCTAACATGAGGTTCTATCCCACAAACCGTGAGTTCGTGACCTGAGTGGAAATCAAGAGTTGGATGCTTAACCGACTGAGCCAACCCAGGACCCCAAATTTAAATTATTCTTTCAAGAAAAGAAAAGCTTGTTAAATAGGTCAAAACCTCTGATTAATTCAATGTGGTGGCATTTTGTAGGTATGGCCTGGGACCAAAAGGAACATTAAGAACATCGTGTCTACATTTGCACATACCTAGCACTTACCTGCCACTGTCTGGTCGAGATAGTAAAGACGTCCAAAATATTTTCTGTTCAAAACAAAGGCTGAAAACAAAACAAAAATAAACATGATGTTCCCTTCAATCCTGATATCGTTTTGGGTCTATACGATAGATATTAGTTCAGCTAAAGGCTTGAGTCTTAATGTCTAGAGGAACCAATTGCTTGGGGTCTAAAACAGCATTTGCTAAGCTTCCAAGACCCTAACGATACAGATGCTGAGTGTAGCTTTAGGCATCTCTCATCAATGCCAAGCCTTCAGAATAAAAAAGAACAAGGCTCATTGCCAAAATACATTTGCCAAATCCCAATTTGCAAGCACAATTCAGCTCATTTGTACTTCTATCTTGATCCTGAGTGTTTATTGATTAAGAAATAATAGAACAATGACATTGTCCCTTGGTCAGAGAGTGTTATGATTTTGGTCGCTACCATCCTTAGGGACAAAAATATCCAGAAATATACATAGATTCCCATTTCCTACTGGGTTGAACACTCCTACTGGGTGACCTCTTAGGAGGTTTCCCCCCTGGGATACACAGTGATTGCCAAAGTATTACTCTATCTCAGTCATTTGGTCAAACAAGCATTCATAGTTAGAAGGAAATAGTGCGGTCCTAATTTCATGAACGAGAATTTTCTGACGCTCCTTTCTCTGAGGGCCTGAACGAATCATCAGATGGATCTCCTAGCAATAAAACAGTAGAACAGACCCTTGTTGTCTGAGATCTAGAGTCAAATACTGGGGACAAGTCGTGTTCAGGAACCTCTGATATTCGTATAAAGGAATGATGAAATTCAAGAAAGGAGTCGATATAGACCATTGCCAACAGATTGCTAATGGACGAGATGACAGGGGACATCTGTTGTTTTCGTCTGCCCAGATACCATTCCTTTCTCCTGGCAGTGCCATCCTGATTTTCCCTCTCCCACTCTCAGGCCATGAGGTACAGGCTGGACTATTCCCACCACCTGGCTCTAGGAATGAGCACAAAACTCATATCTGGCCATCGGAGAATTAATTCCATGCCCCTGGTCGTGGTAATTGACTCATGGATGGATGGTTGATGCAAGCCAGACTAACGAGAATCCTGAAAGTTCTGCTAGTGCTGCTGGAGAAAAGATGTGTACATTGAACCAGGAGAATTAAATTCCGGAGCCCAAGTAGCCCTGTCTACAAAGGGTGTCCACCTGAAAATAAAGCCGACACTTGGAAGAACAGGGCCAAAGGGATGGTGGCAGTATCCTGGCGGCAGTGCTGAGAACTGAAGTCGCGATGCCTTGAACTCGTCAGCTTATATGGGTTATTTTGGTTTTGTTTGTAATTTGAGTGGAATTCTGGTCACTGGCAGCCGAAAGAATTTTGACTGATAACGCCAGGAGCACAGTATACTTAGTGTCTTGTGCACCAAGCCTGCGCAGACGCTGCACTTCCATGCAGCTTATCCGATTCCTAATTTGTCTTCAGATTCCAGTTAAAATAATGCTTTATCCTTATTCTAAGCCTCCTAGAATCCCACCAGGCCTTCGTGAATCCTTCCTCATCTGAGTTCCTGAAGTACTTGTTACTGTCAATTATTATCCGTGTTTGTTTCTCATATAGTCACATGTCCTCTCCCTCCATATTGATTGGGATGGATCTCAAGGTTAAGAGCCAAATGTAGTGCGCCTCCTTCACTCAGTGATTTGTGCAGGTTAAGGCCTAAATAAATGTTTGCTGATGATACACATAAAGGACTGCATATCCGTGATCCAGCTTTATTGTTTCGTCTCAAGTGCCCCCAACAAACACACATACCCCTAGCCAAACATGTATATACCGCACACATGTACCCCCAAATGTGCACATATTTCGAAGTCGCTGAGGCAGACTGCACTCTACCTTGTGGATTGCCTCGAAGGCCTGTCTGGGAGAGGACAACTTTAGCACCCGAGCCCCTCACAATTCAGTGAGGGCTTGACCACCATAACAGAAGGCTTGGGTTTCTCTACCCCAGTCCCCACTAGCGAGGAGGGAAAGAACAAGCTGAAGAGAAAGGAGAAGCTGCGTGAGTAATACCCAACCCAAAGGAGGGCTGTGAAACGGCTCCTGAGGAGCAATGGCGAAATGAAGATCTGCTGCATCATAAGTGCATGTTAGAGCAAATACGTAGATTCAGCAGGCACAGGCCCTGAAATAAATTATACAGGACTTGTAAGGAACAGGATCTGGATGGGTGAGAATTTTAATGGCCACACAAAATATGACTCAGGTCTTGGCTCTGCCCCACTGGCATTTCCAACTCTCTGACCTTGGTTTCGTCATCACACCTGCCGGGGAGCATGGAAAAGGCATGTGTGGAGGTAGGCATGTTTTCCTTCCCTTTCTTCCAGCTTCTCTGTCAGCGCTGTGAAAGGCACTTAAGGCAACCTCTACCACAGAGAGACAGGGAGTTTTAACAATGGTTTAAAGGAGGCGCCTGGGTGGCTTTGTCAGAAGCGTCCGACTCTGGATCTCAGCTCAGGTCTTGATCTCAGGGTCGTGGGGTTAAGCCCCTCATTGGGCTCCATGTTGGGAGAGAAGCCAAGTATACTTCCAAAAAAGATTAAAACCATTAGTTAATAAATAAATTAGTTAAAACGTTTTCAAGAAAACAGTTAACGAGTGGGCACCTTCAAGGTCTAGAAGTCACTGACCGCAGAATGTCACAAGGCACAACACAATAGCCACCCCTCCCTGAGAATGATGCCAAGCACCACACTAAGCACTTTACAAATGTCCTTTCACTCAGCCCTCTCCTTAAGTATCCCTTAGGTCATTACAAAATTCCCATTTTACAGATGGGAAGACTGAGGCTTAGAGAGAGCAAGCAGCTGTTAGAGACTGAAACAGTCCTGGAACTCGGGATCCTTGTACTCCATCCTTTCTTGGCAGCTTACGATGACAAAAGTCCTAGTTCCTAAGGACCCCCAGTGTTAGTAATGGCCTTTGGGTGACTTTACAAGAGCAGCCTAAATTCCCAGCTCTGGAACCTTTGGTCCTCTTTGCATGGCACGTGCCGTGAGCCGCCTGTTGTTTCCACCGATAACTTTTGTATTTAAGCAGATGACGGTACCGGGCAGGCCATCAGACATAAGGAATTGAGCTCCGAGAGCAGGGTGCTTGGAACAAACACAATCAGAAGAAGGTCACATACATTCAAATGACAGAGGCGAGCCCAGGTTCCACTGCCCGAAAGAAGCTGCGAAGAGCACCTCTGCTTGGGAATGGAGCCAAAAAAGAGACATCCATTCTTTCCGCCTAAATATATAGACCTTTAGTCCCCCAAGACGGTGATTTTGGCTTTGCTCTTAATTTTGTTTTCCCTAAACTGTTTCTGCTTCCAGTTCTGGAGAAGAGAATGATGCCCTTGCATTTACCCTGACTGTACTTGGGGACCTTGTAATCGGTTCAGCTATAAGCCACTTAGAAAAGCCTGTGAGAGGGGCGCCTGGGTGGCTTAGTTGGTTAAGCATCTGACTTTCGCTTAGGTCATGATCTCGCGGTTCGTGGGTTCGAGCCCCGCATCGGGCCCTGTGCTAACTGCCAGCTCAGAGCCTGGAGCCTGTTTCAGAGTCTGTATCTCCCTCTCTCTCTGCCCTCCCCTGCTCACGCTGTCTCTCTCTCTCCTAGAAATAAATAAAAGTATTAAAAAAAAAAAGAAAAAAGAAAAGCCTGTGAGAGAGAGAAGCTCCAGGCTTCTGGCGCCTTCAGAAAGGCAGCTCGTGTGGCTGGATCATCCCTCTCTCCTCCCCCTCCCCTCCCCAATCCAAGTAGCTTATAATAGGAACCAGGGCCTGCCAGACTGACAGTGACACAGACATGGGCCCTTGCCTTATCCTGTTGGGGCTCGTTGGGGCTCCAGCTGCCTGCGGGGCACACTCAGCGAGCTAGGCCACAGACGCTTGCCCCACAGCTCTCCCTGGAACTTGGCTGGGACCAGATCGCCTTCCTGTGCACTTGAGCACAGGTGCACACTTACAGCAGCACATGGCCTTCTCATTCTGAGCACCAGGCTCGGGAACGCTAAGCCAGCGGAAGAACTCACCCTGCTTTCCCAAGCCTTCTGTTCCTGGCTCCTGACTCCCATGTGTCCTGGTCCTTACCCTAGTGGCGGGAGATGTCCCCACGAGTAAGGAAGCAGACACGGGTATTCCCAAATCATCATTTCCTTCACTTTCCGCAGAAGGAAGAAAGTGATCACAGGGCATGACGTGCTCTAAAAACACACCTAAGATTTTTTTACTGACCTTCCATCTCATCATTCGCCTACCAAAGAGGTGAGATCACCCACATTTGCAGAGCAATGTCTGCCCTCCGCTTGTGGTTCTGCCTGCTTGGCTGGGCATCAGTTTCCTCTCTCAGAAGAGAAAGAGGTGGCACAAGTCTTCCCTCTAGTGGGCAGTGAGAAGAATGTAAAGCATGGGGGGAAGTGAGCTCCAGGAGCAGTGCGATGCTTGAGATTTTACCGCGTTCCCCAAAACTGACCAGCAGATCAAGATTTTGCCAGTACTGCTCAGACTTAGTATGCAGACCGCGTCTACCAAAAGTTGAGTTGTTACTCTATAAATGGAGTGTTTGTGGGAGAGTACAGACATGGAATCGAGAAGCGGGAAATCCTCAGGTTTGGAGTTAGCTTTGCAGGGCATCGAAGTCATGTGACTTTCAGGTCATTCAGACATCAGCTATCTTGCCTGTCAAATTGGGATAATGGTAGCTATCTCATGAGAATCAAGGACATTCTGGGGTGCATTATTTGTGCTAAGGTTGAATTTCATGGACTCACCCCATAGCACAGTGTTTAAGCACCTACATTCAGCAGCCTGACTGCCTGGGTTGAAATTAGGCTCTGCCATCTGCTAGATGTATGATCTGGGTGTGATTTCTGCTCTCTGTACATCAGTTCCCGCTGCTCACTGAGAATAACATGCTTTCCTCATAGGGTCACTGTGAGCAATTAGTGAATCAATATTTGCAATGTGGTTTTAACAGTTATCCAACACAATATTTGCACTTTTTTTAAATTCTTTTTTTAATGTTTTATTTATTTCTCAGAGAGAGAGAGAGAGAAGAGAGAGACAGTGTGAGCAGGGGAGGGTCAGAGAGAGAGGAAGACACAGAATCTGAAACAGGCTCCAGACTCTGAGCTATCAGCACAGAGCCCGACGCGGGGCCCGAATCCACGAACTGTGAGATCATGACCTGAGCCGAAGTTGGACGCTTAACCAACTGAGCCACCCAGGCACCCTGCAAATACTTTTTAAAAATTCATCACATCCTACCATTAAACTAAGAAGTGTATGTTGACCACCTGTTAGTGCACAGCACAGAGTTACAGATACAAAACTGCTTATAATCTAACTGGGGAATAAGAGTAAAAATAGCAAGGATTTATTAAGCACTTACAACATGACAGGCTCAGAACTATGTATTTCCTTGTCTAATATTGATGTTAAACAGCAGCTAGATACAATACAACACACACTGAATGATTCACTTATGTGAGACTGTGGAAAGATAAAAGGATGGAACACCTTGAGGCTCCACTGGTAAAAAACACAAAGAAATTTTCTGAGGTCCGAGGAATGTTTCATGGGGCCATGAAACATTTGTTTATACATTTGTTAAGATCCATTTGACTGCACACTTGAAATGTGTTCGTTTTATTTATATAAGTTTCACTTCAGTAAAGTTGGTTTAAAAAAAAAGAAACTTAGGGTGCCGGAGTGGCTCAGTTGGTTAAGCTTCCCACCTTTGATTTTGGCTCAGTTCATGAGATTGAGCCCTGCATCTGCACTGTCAGTGCAGAGCCTGCTTGGGATTCTCTCTCTCCCTTCCTCTCTCTCTCTGTCCTTCCCCTGCTTGCATGCTGTCTGTCTCTCTCAAAATAAAGAAACATTTAAAAAATGGAAAAGAAACTTGAGAGACATCAACAAATTAAAATGTAGAAATTTAGCTGAGTCTAGAACAAAGGTTAAAAAATATTTAAGACAATCAAATACTGGTAAGAAAATATGTAGCCTTAAGTGCTTTTATCAGTAAAAATTAAAAAGTGAAAATAAATGAACAAAGTAGGCATAAGAAATTATGAATAGCATTCATAATTCCCCAATTAGGTGAATTTAATAAAAAATAAAATTAGGACTTAATTATATAGAGAAAAACCAAACCCTGATTTATAAAAAAAAATTGTATGCATGTAAAACTCTGAAAACCATGGGAAAACAGGGAAAAATTAAAAATACACAACATTAGAAATTATAAAAAAAACTATAAACACAGGCATGTCTGAATATAAAATGGTTATAAGGGAATAGGGAAAGAAATGAATGATTTTTAGTAAAATATCACTAGAATAAACCCAAAGAGCAGTAAACATTTTAAAATAATTTTTAAAAGAATAGTATACAAACAGGCTGTTTGGTAAATCGCCAGTGTCTCCCAGACATCCCCAACTGCCACAGCCTCTTCCCTAGGGACCCCCTAGAAACCCTCCAACACACACACGCGCACGCACACACGCACAATCCATCATCAAAGCATTAACAGCTAGGACAGTGGCAGGCCACCAGCTCTAAAGCTGGTCTCCATCTGATTGGTCAGCACCTCCCTTACCATATCACACTACCTGCAAGAGAACACCCTTTTTATATATAACAACCTGAGCCTAGGACCTCATTCCATTTTACATACAAAAATAGCACTTTCTGGATACCAAAACCAGATAAAGACTCCATCAATAAAAGAGAACTACGGGCCAATATCTCTGATGAACATGGCTGCAAAAATTCTCAATAAAATACCAGCAAACTGAACCCAACAATATGCTAAAAAAAAAAAATCATTCACTATCATCAAGTGGGATTTAATCCTAGGTTGCAGAAATGGTTCAAATCAATCAATGTGATTGATTCACCACATTCATAAAAGAAAGGATAAGAACCATATGATCTTTTCAACAGATGCAGAAAGAGTGTTTGACAAAGTACAACATCCATTCATGATAAAAGTCTTCAACAGTGTAGACGTAGAGGGAACAGACCTCAACATAATAAAGGCCGCATATGAAAAACCCACAGCCAACATCATCCTCAATGGGGGGAAAAACTGAGAGCTTTTCCTTTAAAGTCAAGAACAGGACAGTGCTGTCCACTCTCACCACCGTTATTTAGCAAAGTACTAGAAATCCCAGCCACAACAATTAGACAACCCAAAGGAATAAAAGGCATCTAAATTGGTAAGGAAGGAGTAAAAAACTCTATCTGCAGATGACATGATACTATATATAGAAAATCCAAAAGATTCCACCAAAAAACTGCCAGAACTGATACACGAATTCAGTAAAGTCACAAGATACAAAATATAGAAATCAATATACAGAAACCTGTTGCCTTTCTATATACCAATAATGAAGCAGCAGAAAGAGAAATTTAGGAATCGATCCCATTTACAATTGCACCAAAACCAATAAAATACCTAGAAATAAACCTAACCTAAGAAGTGAAAGACCTGTACTCTGAAAACTATAAGACACTGATGAAAGAAACTGAAGATGACACGAAGAAATGGAAAAACATTTGTGCTCGTGGATTGGTAGAACAAATACTTTTTAAAAAAATATCTATGCTACTCAAAACAACCTACACATTTAATGCAACACCTATCAAAATGCCCCTGGCATTTTTCACAGAGCTAGAACAAACAATTCTAGAACAAATAAAATTTGTATGGGACCAAAAAAGACCCCCAAAAGCCAAAGCAACCTTGAAAAAAGAAAAACAAAGTTGAAGGCATCACAATTTCAGAGTTCAAGTTATGTTACAAAGTGGTGATCATAGATCAATAGCACAGAATAGAAAACCCAGAAATGAACCCATACTACATGCTCAGTTAATCTTCCACAAAACGGGAAAGAATATCCAATGAGAAAAAGAGAGTGTTCAACAAATGGTGTGGGGAAAACTGTACAACAATGTGTAAAAGAATGAAACAGGACCACTTTCTTACATCATACACAAAAATAAATTCAAAATGGATTAAAGACCTAAATGTGAGACCTGAAAGCATCAAAATCCTAGAGTAAAATATGGGCAATAAGCTCTTTGAGACTGGCTGAAGCAATACCTTTCTAGATATGTCTTCTGAGGCAAGGGAAACAAAAGCAAAAATAAACTATTGGAACTTCATAAAAAAAAAAAAGCTGCACAGCCAAGGAAATAATCAACAAAACTAAAAGGCAACTACTGAATGGGAGAAGATATTTGCAAATAACGTATCTGGTAAAGGGTCGGGATGCAAAATCTATAAAGTACTTAGAAAACTCAACACTCTCAAAATGAACAATCCAATTTAAAAATGGGCAGAAGACATGAAAAGACATTTTTCCAAAGAAGACATACAGACAGTCAACAGACAAATGAAAAGATGCTCAGTATCACTGATCATCAGGAAAATGCAAATCTAAACTACAGAAAGAAATCACTTCACTCTTGTCAGAATGGTTAACGTGTAAACTAGGGAATGTGGTAAGAGAGATGAACACAAGTTATATAACGAAAAATCAAGAGCTTTTAAAATATCACTGATAAATTTTAAAATGAAAATAAAAAATTCCTCATTCGTGATTAATTCATATAATACATAGGAACAAATCTGCAACAACAAATTAGGATCTAGGCAGCTCTTTCTGCCCACGAGTACTATTTCCATGCTTTCAAAAATAACCTTTAGGGGTGCTTAGGTGACTCAGCCCATTAAGCATCCAACTCTTGACTTAGGTTCAGGTCGTGATCTCACAGTTGATGGGATGGTCTCACCTTGGGCTTCATGTACTGACCTCATGGAGCCTGCTTGGGATTTTTCCCTCTCTCCTTCTCTCTCTGCCCCTCCCCTGCTCATGCTCTATCTGTGTCTCTCAAAATAAATCAAAAAAACCTTAAGGGGTGCCTCAGTGGTTCAGTCCAGTAAGCGTCAGACTTTCACTCAGGTCATGATCTCATGATCTCAACAGTTCACGGGTTTGTGCCCCGCATCGGGCTCTGCGCCAACAGCTCAGAGCCTGGAGCCTGTATCAGATTCTGTGTCTCCCTCTCTCTCTGCCCCTCCCTGTTCATGCTCTCTCTCTCTTTCTTTCAAAATTAAATAAACATTTTTTAAAAACTTTAAAAATATTTTTTTAAAAACTGCTTAAAAAACAATTTAGGATCTACAAAGGAAAAGCATAACATATTATTAAAAGATACAAAATAAGACTTCAGTAAGTAGATATATCATCTTGGATAGAAAGCCTTAATATCTCAAAAATATAAATTTGATCCAAATTAATACCACAAAAATCACAACCCATTTTCTTCCATCAGATAAGTAAGGAGAAAAGTGTAAAACTTTTAAAGATTAATATCTCCCCATTTCCATGGTTTCTCTTTTCATTCTCTTAACCATGCCTTTCAAAGAGCAGACATTCTTACTTATTTTTGATAAAATCCAATTTATCAATATTTTCTCCTATGCATTGTAATTTGATGTCAGACCTAAGGAATCTTTGCTTGACCAAGATCACAAAGTTTTCTCCTACGTTTTCTTCTATAAAGTCTGTAATATTAGGTTTTATAGTTAAGTCTATCACCCATTGTGGACTGATATTTGAATACAATGTGAAGTATTTGAATACAATGTGAGGTGTAGCTTGCATATGATTATCAGGTATCCTACTACTTTTTGTTAAGAAGATTATTCTTTCTCCACTGAATTGTTTTGCATGGTTGCTGAGGGTCTACATTTAGACACCCTACTGAGTTCCACTGTTCTGTTTGTCTGTCTTTATATCAACTATACCTATCCTGTCTTGGTTAGTGCAGCTTTATAGTAAGTCTTGAAGACAGTATCCTTCCTTTTCAAAGGTTTTATCTTTGTGTATGGGTATTCTAAGTCTTTTCCAGTTCCAAGGGAATGTTAGGATCAGCTTGTCAATTTCTACCAGAAAAAAAGAAAAAAAAAAGTCCTGCTGAATTTATGTATCAATTTGGGAAGAAGTGACTTTTTAATAATATGGAGTCTTTTGATGTAGGAACACAATATAACTCCCTGTTTATTTAGGTCCTCTTTAATTTTTCTCATTGACGTTTTATAGTTTTTAGAGCTTTGATCTTCTACATATTTTGGCAGGTCTCCTCCTATGAATTTCACATTTTTGATATTAGCTTTAGGGAACACTTAAAATTCGATTTCTGATGGTTTGTTGCTGGCATGTAAGAAATACAATAAACTTGTTATGCATTGATCATTTACATTTCTCCTACAACTCAACTAAAACGATTTCTTAGTTTTAATGGCTTCTTTATAGAATTTTTGCCTGTATATGATCATGTTACCTGCAAACAAAGATAGTTTTACTTCAACCTTTCTAATCTGGGAGGCTTAGATGAATTTTTCTCTCTTTCTTCACAGGCTAGACCCTCACTGTCATGTTCAGTACGGACAGTGAGAGAACACATCCTCACCTTGTTCCCGGTCTAGAGAAGAAAACATTGCACTTTTCACTATCAAGTCTGATGTTAGTTCTAGGTTTTTCACGGATGCCCTATAGCAGGTTGAGGAAATTCAGTTCTATTTCAAGATTGCTAAGCGGTTTTTCCAGGAATAAATGTTGGAGTTTATCAAATGCTTTTTCTGCTTCTACAGAGGTCATCATAATTTTTCATTTTTAGTCTATATATATTGTGAATTTCATTAATTTTTTAACATTACATAAACCTGGGATAAATATGTGTTATTCGATTTATAAACACTTAGGAGTATTATGACCTACTGATAAATTTATTTCATTATCTTTATTGAATAACCTATTTAAATCTTTAAAGTCTACTTTGAGGGATGCCTGAGTGGCTCAGTCTGTGAAGTATCCAACTCTTGATTTTGGCTCAGATCATGATCCCAGGGGTGTGGGATTGAGCCTGGGGTCCAGCTCCATGCTAAGCTTAGAGCCTGCTTAAGATTCTCTCTTCTCTCTCTCTCTCTCCCTCCCTTTGCCCCTCCCCCACTCGTATTTATCTTCTCTCTCTCTCTAAAAATAAAATTAAAAGTTTTTTGAAAATAAAATCCACTTTGATATTAATATAGCCACTCTAGATTTTTTATTAGTATTAGCATGGATATATTTTTAATCTTTTAAATTTTAACTTATATATGTCTTTATATTTCTTATAAGCCACCATATAGTTATGTCCTGCTTTGTAATCCAATACGACAACCGCTGAATTTTAAATGGGTGGTTAAACCATTTACATTGAATGTGATTATTGATATTTTGGGTTTAAACCTACCATATTGTTGTTTTCTGTTTGTCCAATTTATTCTTTGTTTCCTTTTTCTTCTTTTTGTGGCTTCTTTGGATTAATGAAATACATATTTTTAATGTTTATTTATGTTTAAGAGAGAGAGACAAGGTGCAAATGGGGGAGGGGGGCAGAGAGAGGGTGACACAAAATCTGAAGCAGGCTCCAGGCTCTGAGTTAGCTGTCAGCACAGAGCCCAACATGGGACTCAAACTCATGAAGCTGAAGTCGGACGCCTAACCAACCGAGCCATCCAAGTGCCCCATGGATTAATGAAATACTTTTTATGATTCCATTTTATCTCTTTTGTTGGCTTGTTAGCTATAATTCTTTTTTTTTTTTTTTTTTTTTTTAGAGGGGA
>NW_027529451.1:4549959-4560247 GCF_008692635.1 Crocuta crocuta
AGAGAGAGAGAGAGAGAGAGAGAGAGAGAGAGAAGCAGGGATCACCCAAAGCAGGGCCTGAGCTCACCCAATGCAGGACCTGAACTCATGAACCGTGAGATCATGACCTGAACCAAAGTCAGATGCTTAACTGACTCAGCCACCCAGGTACCTGCTATAATTCTTTATTGTGTTATTTTAATGGTTGCCTTAGGATTTTTAGTAAATATCTTTAACTTCTCAAATTACCCTCAAGTGATATTACATTACTTGCATGGATACTATGTTATACTGTACAAATGTTTTATCATTTGTTTTACAGATACTATCTTATACTATACAGATATTATACCACTTTTGTACTCATAATAATATACTTCAGTTCTCTCCTCCCAGCCTTTGTGATATAATTGTCATATATTTTACTACCATATGTTATAAATACAATATCTTTTCTTTTTTTAGGTTTTTTTTTTTTTTTGAGAGACAGAGAGAGAGTGCAGGTAGGGGAGAGGCAGAGAGAGAGGGAGAGAATTTCAAGCAGGTTGTGCTGTCAGCAGGAAGCCCTACACGGGCCTCGATCTTACCAACTGTGAGATCATGACTTAAGCTGAAATCAAGAGTCGGACCATTACCCATCTGAGCCACCCAGGCACCCAAAGACAACAATATCGTATTTTCAATTTAAACAATTGATTTTCTTTTAAAGAGACTTTGGAAATAAGAAAACAAGTCTTCTAAATTTACTCAGGTAGTTACCAGTCCTAAGGGTCTTAATTCCTTTATTTAGATCCCAAGTTTCCATCTGGTGTCAGTTTCCTTCTACCTGAAGCATTTCTTTTAACATTTTAAAAAAATGTTTATTTATTTTGAGAGAGAGAAAGAGCAAGCAGGAGATGTGCAGAGAGAGAGAGAGGGAGCCTGAGGATCTGAAGCAGGCTCTGCACACTGACAGCAGAGAGCCCAATTCGGGGCTCAAACTCACAAACCACAAGATCGTGACCTGAGCTGAAGTCAGAAGCTTAATTGACTGAGCCACCCAGGCGCCCCTTAGCAAATTTAATTATACAATACAATGTTATCAACTATAGTCAGCATGCTTCACAATAGATCCTCAGAACTTATTCATCTTACAGCTGAAAGTTTATATCCTTTTATAAACCTTTTTCTATTTTCCCTGTCAGCCTCTGCCAACCACGTTTCTACTCTCTGTTTCTACAAGATTTACTTTATCCTTACTCTCCTCTCCTCCTTCCTCCTTCCCTCCCTCCTTCTCTTTCTTTTCTTTCTTTCTTTCTTTCTTTCTTTCTTTCTTTCTTTCTTTCTTTCTTTCTTTCTTTCTTTCTTTCTTTCTTTTTCCTTTCTTTCTTTGATTCCACATTTAAGTACTATCATGTAGTATTTGTCTTTCTCTGTCTAGCTTATTTCATTTAGCATAATGCCCTCCAGATCCATCCATTTGTCACAAATAGCAGGATTTCCTTCTTTCTTGTGGCTAAATAATAGTCCATAGTGTGTATATATGTATGGGTGTATGTGTGTGTGTGTGTATGTATCTCATATCTTGTTTATACATTTATCCATTAATGGACACTTAGGTTGCATCCATGTGTTGACTATTGTGAACAATGCTGCAATGAACATGGGGTGTAGGTATCACTTTAATATTTTATTTTCAGATATATACCCCAACGTGGGATTGGCTGGATCATATGGTATTTCTATTTTTACTTTTTTGAGGACCCTGCAAACTGTTTTCCAGTTTCCAAGACTAAATTTCCACCAACGCAGTCTTTTTTCTTTCTATGTTTCATTTTGTAGTTTTTATTGCTATGTCTTCAGATTCACTAATCTATTCTTCTGCAATGCATAATACACTAACTACACTAATCTCCAGGGTATTTTTCATTTTAGACACTATAGTTTACCTCTAGAAGTTCAATTTGGTGTTTTTTTGGTATCATTTTTGTCTTTACTTGCCATGCTCAATAGTTTTCTTTTTTAGCTTCTTTAACATATGGAATAAATTATAATAATAATAACTAATATTCTTACCTACTAATTATATCATCTGTATCATTTTGTGTTGGTTTTGATAGTTTTTGTTTTCTCTTTCTTCTGGATCATATTTTTGTGCATGTTTGGTATTTTTCTTTAGATGCCAAAATATTTTAAAGTTTATTTATTTGTTTTGAGAGAGAGAGAGAGGGGAGGGACAGAGAGAGAGAGAGAAGGAGAGAGAGAATCCCAAGCAGGTCTGTCAGTGTGGAGTCCCATGTGGGGCTCGAACTCACAAACCATGGGATCATGACTTGAGCCAAAGTAAAGAGTTGGATGCTTAACTGACTGAGCCATCCAGGTGCCCCTAAATGCCACAAGTTTTATTTTATTTTATTTTATTTTTTTGTTATGTGCTAGTTGTCACATTTATACTATCAATATAGTTGAACTTTCTTCTAAGATGTAGTTAAGTTTCAGTTTTTCCTTTTTGGCTTTATTAGATGAGACCAAAGCAGCAGTTAGTCTAGGGCTACATTAGCCCCATACTGAGACAGGACCTTTTCAAGTACTCTTCCCAACACCTCATGAGTCGTGAGGTTTTGTACTCCGGCTACTGGGAACAGGAACTATTCCAGTCAGAGGGAATGCTAAGGGCCAGTGGTTCTCAGTGGAGGCAATATTCCCCTCAGAGGACACTTGGCAGTGTCTGGAGACATTTTCGGTTTTCACAACTGGGGAAGGGGGTGTTGCTGTTGACCTGTAGTCAGGAGAAGCCAGGAAGCCAGCCTATAATGCAGCCCTCAAATAAAGAAATAACTGTCCCAATGTAGCATTGAGGTTGAGAAACCCTGCCTAGTCATCTTGGTAGTTTTCCCCCTGGGTGAGCTTTGGGTAGTTTTCTCACATGTGTGTGCTGATCAGCACTCTGAGAGTTCAAGGGCACCCTGCTCAGCCCTCCGCTACATCTCTGTGTGACAGTCTGCTCTCTGGAACTCTGCTCTCAGACCTCTAGCCATCTGGGTACCCCAGCCTCAGCTCGAGGAGACTGCTGGACTTTGCTTGGGCCCCAACCGGACCCTGAACTGCAGCCTGAAACATCTCCAGGCTGTAAGTTGGCACAACCGAAGGCTTTCCTCACTTGTTTCTCTTTCCCAATGGATGCTTATTCTACATTGCCTGATGTTCAGTGTCTTGGGAGCCATTTTTTTTCTGATATTTTGCCTGGTTTTCAGTTAAAAAATTTTTCCAGGTTTAAAGATAAATCATATCCTTGTTACTCCATCTTGTCTTGGAGCAGAAACCCTGCTTTTGATATTTTTGAGATTCAATTAGGATTACATCTTGGGGCACCTGGGTGGCTTAATCTGTTAAGTGTCTGAGTTTGGCTCAGAACAGATCTTGCAGTTCATGGGTTCCAGGCCCACGTCGGGCTCTGTGCTGACAGCTCAGAGCCTGGAGCCTGCTTCAGATTTTGTGACTCCCTCCCTCTCCACCTCTTCCCCTGCTCAAATAAAATAAAATAAACATTAAAAAATATTTTTCTTAATTTAGAATTAAATCTAGATCAGGGATCAAAAGCTAGCTGTTCCATAGCTGAATCTTTTTCAAGAGTGTTTGGTTGTTTAATGTTTTCAAATAGGTTGTTGATCCTGAACAATAATGGAGTTTTCATATAAGAATCCAGATTTCCAGCTTTTCTTGAAATATATTTTCCAGAAATATCTCAAATCACTTCTAGGGTATTTAGGAATCTAACTTTTATTTTATTTTTTTTAAATGTTTTATTTATTTTTGAGAGAGAGACAGAGACAACATGAGCACGGGAGGGTCAGAGAGAGAGGAAGATACAAAATCTGAAACAGGCTCCAGGCTCTGAGCTGTCAGCACAGAGCCCGATGTGGGGCTCGAACCCACAAACCGTGAGATGATGACTTGAGCTGAAGCCGGCCGCTTAACCGACTGAGCCACCCAGGCGCCCCTAACTTTTAGTGATCAAGGCATTGGGGGTAGGTTGGTGAGGGTAGGAGCTGGGCTGCACACCTTCCTCACTGCCCCCATTTGCACTCTCTGTTCTTCTCCATCCTTCTCCATCCTTCCCCGTCCCCAGGAGGCTGACCTGTATGACTGCATCAAAAGATTGCCTGGCTCTCTGGCTTCTCAGTGGGTTCAGGCTATCATGCACACTGGCAAGGGGTCAGGGAGGGGGGATGTGAGACAAGAGCCTGGCTTCCTCTTTGCTGGCTCAATGCAGTTTGGCCAAGCCCGTCTCTGTCAGGCTACAGCTTTTGGAAAATGGCCTTATCCATACATACTTTCTCTCTCGGGGGTCCCAGTGACCCTGCTTAAGTACAAGGGGGCAAAGAAAGGTAGAGAAACCAATGGAATACTTGGTGGACATTATTGCCCTGACTCTAGAGACTCCTGCAGGAACCTTTCTTCCTCAGAGCCAAGCTAAATTCTCTTGGCTGAAAGGGAAAGAGTAATGGGAAGGAGTTATTTAAGGCATCCACCTCCAGATCAGGATTTAGCTGTCTGTATTCCCAGACACCCTCTTCTGTTTCACGTTCCGTCTTTCAGAAGAGTGTTTCATCAATATGACTAGGATTCCCTTTCTCGGTATAGTCTAGTTTGACAATCTGTTTTGACAGCTCTGAGCAGTAGAATCCCTAAAGGAAATATTAGATGTCACCAAATCGTTCTATTCTAATCATATTTTGTATTCTGTAATCTCAGCTTAACGATATTTTGCTCTGGAGCACAAATACACACTCCCACATAAAAGCATGCACGTGCATTTTTGCATGCTACCTCAACTCACATTTCCCTGTGCTTTCCTGTGGCAGCTATGTGGTCTCTATCTGCAGCCTTCTTTTTTAAACCATTAAACCATTAAAACCATTAAAATGTTTTTAAATGTTATTTATTTATTTTGGTGGGGAGGGGAAAGGTGCAGAGAGCTAGGAGAGAGAGGATCTCAAGCGCAGAGCTGACACAGGGTTTGATTTCACAAGCCGCGAGATCATGACCTGAGCTGAAATCAAGAATCAGATGCTTAACCAACTGAGCCACCCAGGCACCCCTCTATTTGCAGCCTTCTGTGTATTTAGTGATGAATTAGAACACAGTCTAATTAGTAGATTCACTAGATCAGCAATCATCTTTTCTTTGCACAGGGAAAAACTGGATCCTGGGAGAAGTCAAATGCCCAAGAATGTTCTTGGATTTTAGATTTATAAGAGAAAGATAAAACCTTCTTGCCAAGATTAAGAATATAGGCAAAGATGTAGGATAGAGGATGTATGTTCTGTGGCTTCTCTACCCTGAACTGAGTATAGGCCAAAGTGCAAGAAGAAATAGACACTACTTCATGACCAGCTTAGATTTTAGAAAAAATAAAGAAGAAAGATTAATTACTGATCCGTTTAGATTTCAAATCATGTTCATTCCCTGAAAAGCAACAAAAACGATAATGAAAACTATGCTTTCAATTTCATTACTAAATATTTTACATTTACTTTTCATTACTATAATATTTTCCTGAAATATTTTATGTTTAAAGTATAGTGTCCAGCTCAAAGTATCCTGCACAGCTCACGGACCCCTTCGGGGGCATGGCACGCCCCCAAGCACTGTGACCCTTGCTTGTGCTCTGTGTGACGGGATGGATAGGGCAGGCCTCCGAGATGCCGCCCACCTCTCCAGTTCAGTGACTCACGGACTGACGATTGGTTTGGGGACTTAGGAAGAGTTCCTATTTCACAGAGGTCATATTCTCAGGGCATTAAAATTGGGCATTATGAAAAGAAATGGTGACAATCAGAGACAGACTGCGGTAGCCTGCCTGGCAGCCTATAGCATAGGCTCCGATACTGCATCTGGGATGTGGAGGGGGATAGGAGCATAGCAATGGCATCTCCATGTTAGAATCTATGCTTGTTCTTTTGAGAATCACCATGATATTCTCAGTTACCACTTCCATCTCAGTTCCAGAAATTCTGGACTGTGAATGTGTGTAGTCCCCTGGTGGCTCCATGGATGAGATCTCCCCCCCACCTCCTCCCTTACATCCCCTCCTGAAACCTTGCTTTCACTCCAAATGAAATGGTAGAAACCACTTTTCTTTTCTTGTCATGGATGAAATCATCACCTCCCTTAACAACCATCAAGTTTTTTGACAGTCTTTTTTATCATTTAATGATCCACATATGATGTTACATCTTATGAATCCTTGAAATATACCTGTGAGGAAATTAGGAGATTGACGGTTTACCCTGGGAGTACAAAAGCAAATAAAAACATATTTTATCAGTTTGTTATGCACTGGTTTTATATGATTTCTTAGCAACTTGTGTTTAGCAAACTGTTTCAATAAATGTATGTCATCTGCTAAATCTTACCAATTTGTGCACTTTGTCCATTTTGTCACTCAATTTTTCTCTCTTTTTTTAGTGTTTATTTTTGAGAGACAGAGTGTGCATGCTTGGGGGAGGGGCAGAGGGAGAGGACAGACGATCTGAAGCAGGCTCTGTGCTGACAGCAGAGAGCCCAATGAGGGGTTTGAACTCATGAACCGTGAGACCATGACCAGAGCTGAAGTCAGACACTGACTGAGCCACACAGGCACCCCACTCATTAAATTTTCTATGGCCTATGTTCCCCAGAAGGCCACAGCTGTTTTCTTGTGATTATATATAAAGGGCAGAGACCTCGGCTTCTTGGCTTACTTTGCTTGCTACATTCAAAGTATCATTGAGAATCACTATCCCAAAGAGATACTTGCACCCCCACATTCACTGCAACATCATTCACAACAGCTAAAACATGGAAATAGCCTAAGTGTACATTGATAGATGAATGGAGATATCTATCTATCTATCTATGACATATATATAAATATAAATATGTATATATTTTTATATATATGGTATAACACTAGAAAAAGAAGAAAATCTTGCCTTTTGTGACAACATGGATTGACCTTGAGGGTGTTATGCTAAGGGAGATAAGTCAGATAGAGGAAAGACAAAGACCGTATTATCTCACTTACATGTGGAATCTAAAAAAGCCAAACTCATAGAAATAGGGCCTGGGGCGCAGACACAAGAAGAATGGGGAGATGTTGGTCAAAGGGTAGAAGATGATAAAGGTCCAGTTATAAGATGAATAAGTTCTGAAGATCTAAAATATGGCCTAGTGACTATAGTTAACCATACTGTATTACATACTTGAGAGTTGCTGAGAGAGTATATCTTAAATGTTGTCACTATACACAAAGAAGTGGTTACTATGTCATGTGATGGAAGTGTTAACTAACCTTATTATGGTAATCACTTCACAATATATACATGTATTAAATCATCAGGTTGTACTCCTTAAACTTACACAATGTTCTATGTCAATTCTATCCCAATAAAAATGGAAAAAATACATGTTAAAATAGTGTCACTGAATTAAACTTTCTATGCATGTATAGTTAATGATGATAGATACACTGAAATTTATTTCCTTTGTCAAGCCCTTCATGAATTAATGGATGTAGTGGACAGTAATCAATGGACAATGGAATACCCCAAGGAAAGACAACCCAGACACCCCCAGACACCTAGTGGAATACTATCACAAATAGCACTTGAATCAGATCAAGTCTGCATATTTAATTGCCACGTGGTTGCAAACACAAGGGTCAGAGGATCATGTTATCACCACGAGAATGCAGTCAGCAAAACCCAGAATGGGGACAATTAGACAGAATGAACGCTCAGACTTTTTCAATGCATCGTAGGGAAAACTAAAAGAAGAGAGGAAGGGGAAAACTTCCTGATTAAGAGAATCAAGTGACACATCAACCAGATGTGTCGGACTTGTTTGGATCCCGACTCAAACAAACCAGCTGTAAAAAACAAACAAACAAACCAAAAGAACAACAACAAAAACTATGAGGCCAAAAAGGACACATGTTTGGCTGTCTCATGATATTAAGAAATCGTTGATTCTGTAGGTGTGATAAATTATATACTTATATACATACATATTTTTTAAGAATCCTCATGTTTTAAGGCTATGTATGGAAATAGTTGTGGGCTAGGTGTCAGAATTTCTGGAATTTGTGAATGAGGTGAGGATTATAGGACGAAACTAGCTGGAAGACAGATAAATGAGGGCTCATTGCTCTCAACTTTGGTGTATGTTTGAAATTTTCTGTGGTTTTTTTGAACTAATAAAGAATCTTCCATTTGCCAATGCATTTGAGTTTACCAACACATATCATGTATAAAAGCCGTAATTAATGATGCCGGCTAATACTCGGAGTTACTTACCAGTTTACAAAGCAGCTAATTTAGCATCTTTCTTCCTCCTGGGTACTACCAGGCGAGATGGGTGTTATTCCAGGCCCCACTTCGCAGAAATGAATGAAGCTCAAGTTAGTCCAGGACAACTGCCACCAGGAAGCCAGAGACCAGAACTAGAACTCAGAGCTTTAGAAAGGTAGATTGGGAATGGGATAAAGAAAAGAATTTTTCACAGACCTGAGGAAACAGCGGCTCCTGGAGTGGATGGAAGCCCTGTGCGCCCGGGCAGATACTCTCCGTGGCCACCAGAGGGCGAAGGCTGCTCGCCGCCCACGGGAGAACCGCTCCCGCATCTCTGCGCGGAAACTACGGCGAGACTCCAAGGCCAAGGGCAAGGCGCTCCGACGCGGCGCGGAAACACCCGGCGAGCCTAAAGTTACGGAAGCTGCTATGGGAGTCCTGCTGCCTCCACAAGCTTACTTATGGAAGCACGTTTAGGGCTTTTTAAGGAGACCCGGGCGTGAGGGGATTAAAGTGGGGGGTTGCACGCCCTGCTGCCTAAAATAAACAGTGACTCGCGCTCCTGGGTTGGTCAGGGGTCCCTTAGAAGCCCCGAGCACTTTGGGGAACATCGCCGAGGGCCTGCTCCGTATGTGGCGCGGCTAAATCCTTCCCTTGGGGACCTTGATGCGTTTCTTTGGCCAAGCGCAAAGGACTCCTAGGGCCCAAGGAGAAAGAGGGAAGACGTAAATGGATCTCCAGGATAGAAAGTTTATTTTCCTTTTAAGCCGTAATAAGGGGAAATTGTGTAACCATCATGGTGAGAGTCCCCATCATGTTTAAAAAAAAGTGCCCGTAACTTCAGGCGCTTTCAGGTTGGGGGGGGGCGGAGAACGCCAACAGTGTGTACTGGGCCCAGGCCTCTTCGAGTCGCCGGCTGGAGTGCGACCCCGACGCGAATGGACACAGGTGGACAGAGTCGGCGCGTTTGAGTCCACCCGGGCCCGAGATCGCCTACTTGAAATCCTAAACTTGAAGGGTGGGGAACGGAAGGATGGAGATCTTATGGAAGGTATGGAAGGAGACTCCATCGGGCTCACCAGCTGTTTTGCAAATTGTCTTGAAAGCGCCTCGCGATGATGCCGACATCTCCGCGAGGTGAAAGCCAAACTTCTGGAGTCGGCGTGCAACGGAGTGGGGGACCCTGCGGCGCGAACACGAGAGACAGGATGCAGCCGGCGTGCAGGCCAAGGGACAGCGAGCGCCCTTAATTTCTGCCCCTCAATTTCGATTAAACCCAAGGGGCATGCGAGAACGTTTTTACTCCCGTGCGTTTTTGTGACACCTGCAATTTTCTTTTTACCTGGATGATCGCCCCCTCCCCCCTCCTCGTTTGGTTCAGAAAGAAGGAAGAGACTGCAGAGGACAGGGGAAAACTGTGAGTCTGCCTTTACACCCGGGTTTAAAGCGAATCAAAGGTGTCTGGAGAAGCAGGAGGCTAGGATCAAAAGCTCCGGGGCTTGAAACTCTCCGTTCCGGAGCTGGAGGCGCTTTGCTGCAGACTCGGAACGGGCTCCGAGTCCCGGTCCGTCCGCAGCTTCCGCCGCCGCGTACTTCTTTTCGTACTTACTCTTCCTGCTTTTCCCAGGGGGCGGCTCCCCCACCCCACCCCCAGGACGGCTCCCCCAGGTGCTGGCAGGTCGCAGCTTCGGCACCCAAGAGAAGGGCTCTGGGACCACGGAGAGAGAACGCGTGCCCGCGCTGAGTGGCGAGCGGAGGAAGGTCCTGCCCCAAGTTCTTCCCAAAACAGAGAAGGCTTCCAGGGGCGAAGAGGAGGATATTTGTTGGNNNNTCGAGCCACCCAAACCTGACTATGTAAAGCACAGCGTGGAAAATGGCAAACAACAGCATTTCCATCTCGGAGTCGGGTCCTTTTTTGCACTTCGTCTCCCTCTGGGGCGTCGGTTGGGGGTGATTCGCTTTACTGAGGGCTCTTGTTTGGGGGCGGGAACGGAGGT
>NW_027529451.1:4560312-4567144 GCF_008692635.1 Crocuta crocuta
TGAGGTCATCCCAGGAGGATTAATTAGATACATCTCTTCACAATTTGGTGTCTGACACTCCATCTTAGGAATGCCTTATCACAAGGTGTTAATTGGGGCCACTCAGCCACTTACGTTTCTATTAAACACTGTGAGGGACTTTTCACAAGTACCAGGTCCTTTTTACTGTACGGTGCAAAAATATACAGGACTCGAAATAGACCGGGGCCAGAGTCGGCGTTATCCTGGCGGTGATGAGCATTTTCTGTCTTTCTACANTAAAACAGATTTCAAGCTTGCTTTTCTAGCGTCGTAAAACTCCGGGTGGCTTTGGCGAAAGCGTTTTGAACAAGCCCCATCGTCGACGCGGGGCTGTGGAGTCCGGGTCCCCAAGGCCCCGGGCGGCGCGGGAAGAACTCAGGCCCACGAAGGGTGCAGGGAATGGTAAAGTGGGGGGAGGCTTCTGGCGGCCTTAATTGGGCGCGGAAGGGGAGGAGGTCCCGGCTGATTGCTCGCCTCCCAGCGTCTAATCCTCTTAGCAGCTGCATTTCCGCGCCACGCAGTTTAGCAAAATGACCCTCCCGGCCAGACCTTTACCCCGGGAGGGTCAGGAAGGGGCTGGAAAGGTTTGCAAGCTGGGCCAGAAGCCGTCTGCTGATAATCCTGGCGGGACGTCTGGCGGGGGGACAAAGAGCCCTCCGCCCCACTCCGGGGTGGACCTTTTTCGCGGGCCCAAGGCTCAGCCAGGGGATGGGGTGGTCTTCGCCCTCCTGGGGAACGAGAGGCCAAGAATCGGAGCTAAACCCTGGGCGCAGGGCTCCCAGGCCGCTGTTGAGAGAGAGGCGCTGCACGGGACCCNCCGCAGGTTGGAGCTGAAGCGGGGCTGTGGGCGGCCCGCTTCCCGCCGCGCTTCGGGGACCAGTAACTCGTGGGCGCTCAAGGGGCCGTGGGGGTTCCCGGGGAGCACACGTGGGTCCAGGGAGGGGTGGCCCCAAGAAAACCTAGGAAAAGGCCTTGAGAACGAAGTGATCGCTCACTGGCCTGGGAATCCAAGGGCTGGGGGCTGAGGCTTTCCAGGCCGGGGCCTAGCATAGGCAATCCAGCGTCTCTACACCTCCCCTCTTCCCCACCCCCACGGGCCCAATACCCATTGTCCAGACTTCCCAGTGGGGTGAGGAAATCACCCCATTCATCTTCAAGAAAAAAAAAAGAAGATAAACAAAAGCAACCCCACCCCCTCATGACTACTGTGTCCACTTACAGATTCTAGAACCTTGGGGGGAGGGGCGGCAGGGGACAGTGTCCATGCTGGAGAAGAGTGGAGGAGGAAGCATTAAAATAAGGTCTTGGAAGCAAAAAGGAAAACTCGTCGTACAGAAGACAGAGCTATGCCCGTTCCCTTAATGAACCACATTTATTAAAAATGACTAAGACTGTACATAAAAACCCAAGATCTCTAAAAAGCCTATAGGAGCTGTGGCGTCAGGGTTTAGCTTCTTCACATTACTGAGTTGGGGAGTGGGGATGGCAAGAGGGTGAAATAGTTTTCCTTGGACACATTTCAAGTTAGTACAGAGTAGCTGAATACATTCTTAACTATCTAAGAAGTAAACAGAATATTCCCAAATGTCAGGCATGATGAGAGAACCAATCCTCCTGCCCATGCGACTGTCAGGTGATCTGGAAATTCTGTACAAAGCCAAAGCACCAATTTTACATAATCTCAGACACGTACGTAGACTATTTGTACAATATATCCCACGTATTCTACGGTCAATCTAAGCACACACGGAACTGTACACTTTAAAATTCTCTTTTTTTTCCTTTGTGGCGACTCCCTCATGCCTGCCCTCTCCTGAGTCCTACTGGCCACTCGGGCACACAGCAGAGGCCTGGCAAGTGAGGCGATCCCGAACTAAGGGCAAACATGGCTTGTTTCCAAAGCCCAGGAGGAATCCAAGTTAGGTAAAACCAGCACCTTCACGGAAGTTTTTCTCATCTCCCAGGCCTAGCATCTTTTGTCCCCAGCAGAAAGTAACAGCAAAAGGTCCCCCCGTTGAAGCTTAAGGCCCAGCCCTTTTCTTCCAGAAGCAAAACATCTTACCGCTCTGGGATTCTCTTTGCGTACAGATTTACAAATAGAAATGAGAACCAAAGCTTGCCAGCTCATTGGATAGCGCTCAGCACTCAGTCTTCATAGCCCGATTCTCTGAATGGTTAGTGCCTCCAATAAATAAATCCAGAACCTCGGATAACCTTGGAATTTTAAAACACTTTAAAGTCCTTCGTTAATTTTATTTAACAAAAAATTGCCAGGCTTGTTTCAGTTACCCGCAGCAATCAAAAAGCTTTGGCACCTTCTTTTAGAGGATTGCACAAAACAGGATGCATCAAGGTGGAATGCAAATGTCTTTTTGGCAAACCTAGGCAAAGAAGACAACAAAAGACACCACCAAGTCCATCTGCAAAAAGTTAGCTCATTTTTACGAAGTTAAGATAACTCTTTAGGGAGTTGTGTAAAAGGCATAATACCCCCCCATGCCTTTTGAGGTGTCTTTACTGTACTCTTCGGCGTTAATGTCCTCACACTTGATGGAGGGAGAATTTTCATTACTCGAGGTGCTAGGAGACAGCCGCCTTCGCTTACAAGCACTGGTGTATACCCCAGAATCATTGGAATCGAGAGACTTGATGGAAGGGGGCGTCTCTATCCAAGAAGAGCTAATTTCTTCTTTGACTTTCTCCTTGGAGAGCTGATCTTCAGAGAACACAGGGGGACTTGTTCTGGAGGTCCATGGGAGTCCGGTGGCCATCTTCCTCTGGTAAGAGCCTCGACCTCCCCACCCAGCCATGGCAGGGAAGGTTGGGTCAGGGTAATACCCCAAGGCGTGGGACGTCTGGAGGGGCAAGGATTTAATACCATACGGGAGCAAGGTGCTGGAAGTATATTCAGACTCATAGGAACCGATGTCTAGTTTGTTGGTCCCAGGTTGCTGGACAGGCGTGACAAGCCACCGCTGGGGAGGGTTGGCCACCTCTTCGCTCTGTTGGGGTGAAAGGAGGCCGTTGGTCTGTGGCACGGTTCTCTCGCCATTATAATATCGGGCTTGAGGTAAAGTGTTGACAAAGGGCTCCGGGAAGAAGGACTGAACGCCGTACCGACCTCCAGGGACAATCTGATGGGATCTAGGAGAATCCGTGGGAGATGGAGTTAACCTGTCATTTTCTGAAGCGGTGTACATGCTACAATATAAAGAGAAACACTTAAAAAAAAAAAAACCCTAATGTTGCCCCAAATAACCACCTCCCAGAAGTCAAAAAGGCTCACTTAGTGGGCTGTACTGGGAGCGCTGGTCTGCTGGAGTGGAGGGACAGAGGTAGGAGTTCATTGGTCCATTTCAGCTGGACTCTCGGCTCATGGGAGAAAAGTTTCCTCCCAAACATTTAAGGATTTGAACTATAGAGAATCCACCTTTGTATGGGCTAGAACTTAAAGAACTGCAACTCTCCTTTGTCAATGTCAGGGGTGGGGTGCTGGCTGCCTCGGTGTTAGAAATCTCAAATTTAAAAGGTATTGTGGGGCCTTGCTGTTTAATGTGAAAATTACATCCTCTTAGTTTTCGGGTTTTCTTATGTAAAAAAAAAATAATAATAATAAAAGAAGGGGAGTAATAATACCTGTTCCGTAGAGGATAAAAAAAAAGTTGGCTCACATGAAAAGGAAATGCAGATTATGAAAATTTCAAATCTCCACTCAAATGTTAAAAGAAAAAAGCTCCTCGTTTTTCAGCCCTTAGCATTTCTTTAGAAATTAACAAAACCCTTCTGTGAAAATTCTAGAGCAAGATTAGCCAAGGGGAAAATATGCAGAAATAAAAATAGATAAAAAATCCCAAAGATGAAGGCCCTTCCTAGGATTTTCTCTGAAGGTGTCTAGTTATGTATGTCCTGTTCAAAGATGACCATGCAAATGTGAATAAAAGCTGCACTTACGAATCATAGTTGTCCCTGAAGCCTTTTGCAAAGGGGTTATGATCAATCTTTAGTTGAGTTATCTAGACAGGGGAGAAAAATAGTTGTTGAGTGCTTTATAACACTGGACCTGGCTGCAGAGCTTCTTGGGACATTGGGGACACTCACATCAGTGTTTTGGTAGGCAGTCACTGCAATAAACTGCGTTTCCGAGAAGGTAAAGGTCTGAGTCTTTGAGGGCTCATTCAAGTCCTCCACGCCGTCCTCGGTAACTTCAACAATGTGCAGCCGGGGTTGGTACTTGTGTAAAGACTGTAAGACTATCATCTGGAAATGGTACAGATCCATAAAGTCTCTTAGAGCCTCCGCCAAAGTAAATCTTGACAAACTACACATTTTGCAATGGGGCTCCCACTTGCTTCCCACCAACGCTACATTTTTCTATTGTCACTTTTCAGATCTTATATCCTTGCTGCTTTTGAAACTTAAAACACAGCCGCGTGTGCGTTTTTGATAAACACTCTTTCCTCTTAGTTTACGAAGTCCCCAAAAGCTTTTAGCATTTCTTTTCCTAACAGCCAATTCACTGTTACTGAAATCTAGTGAAAATGAGAAAGGTCAAAAGAAAAAAAAAAAAAGGTTAGAAGTAGGCGAGCAAACGGCGAACAATGCACATCTGACAAATACAGTGAAAAACATGGAAACTCGTTAGAAAAGTGAACTACCACCAGTAGACACCCCGTCATCTGTTCACTCTACCTGGGTGCTGTTGTTATTTGCGCCTTTGTTATTGGTGAGTTTTAATTTCCCAAAAGAAATCTCCTGTCTCATCCAGTGGGAACCAGTATTAGGAGACTCGGGGTGAACATACATTTTGTTGCCTAAGAGAAAACGAAACAAAACACAAAACCCAAGCATACAGGGCTGATTACCAGTGGACAAAAGGGAGGGGTGTCGTTACCTCAGGGCAAGATTTAAGAGCTCCTCTTCAAGCCTGAGCTTTCTCAGTTGCTAGCTCCCAGGCTAGACTCCACCGTCAGCCTTCCCAGGGGCCCTGGGCCTCCAGCCTTCCCTGGACTAGGCAGTCATCTTAATGCTAGCTCAAAATATACACATGGAGCCACCAAAAGGTGTCTCTGGAAGGTCATTTGGGGGCCTTCTAAAGCTGGAAGGGCAGTGCCTGATGGAAAGTGGCTGGGTTTTCATAGGTGGACTCGACCTTGGCAGGGCTTCCTCAAGTGACGAAGACTGGAGTGCTTGGACTTAGTAGGAATTGGTAGGGGGGCGGCCCGCAGGAGTAAGATCATGGTAAAAGTACCAAAGTTTATACTGGTAGGCAAGAAACCTTGCTTGGCAATTCTCTCTCTCTCTCTCTCTCTCTCTCTCCTCTCTGGATTTAAACAATCAATATTAAGAAACTCACACTGACACCTCTAGGCCCCAGACCAGGGGCAAGCACTCGATTTAAATGTGAGTTGTCTGAGTCTAGGGTTCCCCGCTGGCCCGCTCCTCCCTGCCTGGGCCTCCTCTCTGCTCACCCTGCATGTTATTGTCCGCTTTGCCGCAGGTCACCCACTTGCCCCCCTGGAATCGCCAGTGATTGGGGTCCGCCAGTACCACCTCTACAAACACGTTGTAGTGGGCAGTGGGATTGAGTCCATTTATGTTGAAGCTCAAGAAAGGAAACATGCGCCTGTGCAAGGGAAGAGAACCAGGAAAAGCAGTTTAACTCCGGGCTCCGCAGAGCAGGCCCATTCTAGGCCAGGTTTGCAAGGACCTGGGGGGTAGGGAGGTCGGCGCAGGGCATTTAGAAGTCCACAGCAAGAACAGAATACCGCCACATAAAGTGGCCCTTACTCTGCAAAATATTTCTGAGTCGCCGACTCTTGGAACATCTCTTTTCTGACACAATTTACCCCAAAGTCGGTATTTCCTAATTTCCCTCTCCCCACTCAGGTCCTTAGTGTTTCTTCCAGGATGTGAAACGTCTCTCACTTTTCTACGTACAAGTACCAGAGAACAACAGTCAGTTGCTCTTGTTAAAAATTTTCAGTTCTACTCGTTAAAAATGTTCAGTTCTACTCGTCAGGCTAAAAGTTCCCCCTTGAGCGCCCCTCTCCCAGCACCCACGCCTCACTTTCCCCGTCAGTCCCCACTATTAGCCCTTGGACGTGCATCAGAACTTTCTCACGCCCGGAACCCCATCAGGTCTGGCTCCAGGGCCCGCCTAACCAACCACCCCAGGGCCAACCCACACCCTCCAACGCCCAAATCCCCCGGGCGCCCCACGGAGCCCCTGGCGCCTGAACCTGCGGGAGCCACCTCCCGCGCTCAGGAAGCCTACCCCTGAGCCCCTTCCCCGTCCGCGGCTCTTCGCGCGTATGCAGGGAACCGCTCGGCATGCCGAGCGGGAGGATCTAGTAAATCCAGCTTTGTGGACAAGCCCCAATTTCCATTTCCGCCTCCTTCTCGGCAGTCCAGGTGAGGGTGGCCGGAGGCGAGATGGGGAAACAGGTGTAACGTTAGCACCGCGCACAAACCGGTGCGCGCAGACCCGCAGGGACACCGGATTGGAGACGCGCGCGGAAAAACACTCTCCAAGCAAAGCGCGGAACGGCTGGGCACAGCTCTCTCACGCCAAGCTTTCCCCAAAACCACACAGTCACTCAATTGTCATTCACTTCGGGTGAGGGGGGGGGGCTCCGCGCTGCGCTCACCTGCCCTGTTTCGTAATGATCATCTCGGTTTGGTGGCGGTGGAATTTGAGCCACAGAGGCCGGTTGCACAGGTAGACGTGGGCACGGAAGCCGGAACCAGGAACCCCCAACCCCAATCCTCCGCAGGAACCCGCGGCTGCGGCCCCAGGGTACGGCCCGTAGAG
>NW_027529451.1:4567950-4568192 GCF_008692635.1 Crocuta crocuta
GGCCACCACTGCCGCCGGCTCCCGGGCCGAACTGCGCCCTCCCAGGTGGGCACACAGCCGCGGGGAAGCCGCCGGGGGGCAGCATGGAGCCGTAGGGGTAGCGCGCCCCGTTGGGAGCAGGGTACACAGATCCGTGGGGCGCCCCGGCCGCAGCCTGGTAGGGGAAGAGCGAGCAGGGCGCGGCCAGTTCGGAGCCCTGGGGCCCGGGGGACTGGAGGTAGTAGCGCTCCGAGCTCAAGGTG
>NW_027529451.1:4568246-4631690 GCF_008692635.1 Crocuta crocuta
CGGGGGCCTGGGCTTGGCCACTGCCGCGCCGCTGGCGAAGGCGTCCCCGGCGTCGGCGTCACTGAGCATGGCCACGGGGGCCCCCGCGTTGGCTGCTGTGGGTTCCCCGCTCCCAGTCTCGCACGAGAGGCTGCCAGGGAACTTCTTGGGCGCTTTGTCCAAGTCCAGCCTCTGAGGCGAGGGGGCCGCACCGGGGAGGTGGCCTGCGCTCCCGCTGCCCCCGCCTCGCGCACTCTCTAGCGGGTAGAAGTGAGCGCCGGGCAGGTTCACCGAGCTCACCAAGAGCTGCTCCCCTAACTGCATGCTTTGCAGAGCGCAGACGGCAGCTGGCTGCTTCCTCTCCTCCCGCGGCCTTAATATAAAGGCAGGATGGGGGAGCCAGCGCCCTCTTCCGAGGGGAAGGTAACTTCCCCTTCCTCCGGTGCTGGGGCTACCCACCTGGCTGCACGCGGGCGGCTAGGGCGCGCGCTCTCGCGCCTTGAACCCAGCGTACTTTCCGCAAGGAAAGCTGAGTTTGAAGGCAGGCCGTGGAAATTGACCGAAAAGCGCTCTCCTTTTCCTTCCCTGTCCTTCTTGCCTCTCTGGACCCCGTCCTCCTCCACACTCACACCCAAGAAAGAAGCGGACTAATACCTCTGCCCCATCCACCCACCAGCGCTAGCCTTTCTGCCCTTCTCGACTGCCCAACTGTCGGTCAAGTTGACCACTTGGAAACTTGCAGGCTGTCATTGGGTGCTTTATATACGTGCGGCCAGGGAGGGGCTTCCCGGCCCCAAAGCCCCAGGACCCTCCTATTGGCTGGTGGAGGTGACACTAATTCAATTAGGCATTTACTAATTGGATCAAGTCGAGTGCGACTTTCTTTTCCTTTAGTCTTCCCCCCCCCCCGAGACTCTGTCCTCCTCTAAGAATCAATCGTTGTGCCCATATTTTGCTGGAGTTTAGGGGAACAGAGTTTGGGGGCTCCGTAGCGTAGGGGGTCCACTCTAGGCATAGAAGTCATCTCAGCACTGCGAGCGGAGGATGCGGGGGCGGGAGCAGGTTTGAGAGGCTGGCACCAGAAAGGCTGTGCAAGCTGATGGCTGGCAGGGAGGCAGCTGTCCCTGAGGGTGTGGATCTGTGGCGAGTCGGAGAGAGGCCGAAGCGAAGTCTCTCTCCTCGTCAGAAGCTGCAGCTTCAGGCATACCTTCCTCCAGATGGTGGAGGGTTTCCGGGCCTTCAACACACAGGAACCACTTTGTGTTGGGTCCAACCTTTTACTCGTTGGGAACGGTTTGTGAAGAGGAACCTTGAGCTCCGCTTTTGGGAATCTGCGGACGGCGAGAGCGCAGTGCGGTCCTCGAGGACCAGCTTACGAATCAGACACCCTGGTGGGAGGGGCGTGGGTACTGGGGACACCCTCACCGCACTCCAAGCACTTTTACTGCCCACAATTTAAAATCCACACAACTCCATTTCCCTGAATCCTCGATTCCCCCACCATCTTCAGTTGGCCTGGCACCGAGAAACAAAGGTTCCCCAGCAGCAGCGCGGTCGAGATTCCCTGCGCCTCTGCTCTGCGGCGCAACACAGAAGGGAGAATAATTAGTGAAATAATCAGTTTGATATTGAATTAAGCCCTTTTGCCCCAGCTGCCTGTTTCTCCCTTGCGTTTCCGCAGACAGTAGAGTCAAGAGTGGTGCCGTCTTATTTTATTGTTTTATTACCAAAGAGTGGGGAGGCACGTTTCATTGCGGAAAGGGAGAAGCATGAATATTCGCTGTTAATAAGCAATTACAGACGCGGCTTGTAATCGCTCCGGGAGCGCATTTTCCGGCTGAGATGTGGGGACTCTGCTTCCCCAACCGAATGCGATCACACGGGAAACTCTGAACCCACAACAGATGAGACGGGATTTGTTGAGCGCGCACACGCCAGCGCAGAGTGGCCTGAAGCTTTCCAGCCTGGGTTCAAACCACAGCAGCACCAACTTCCGCACGTCTGGGTTAGAGAGCGAGACTGTCCGTGATACACCCGGACGCTCCAGGGAATTTACCAATTTTTCTTGGTGGTGAAACCCGGGGGCGTGAGAAGGTTTTCAGGATCGGGACACAGCCAGTGGGAATGGAGCACGCTGGCCAGGGCGGTGGCCCGCAGGTCCAGGGCAGAGCGGCTCGGGAACAGGTCCCTGGAAATCCGGCCCAGAGAGCGCTCAGGCCAGCGCTCCTAGCACTTCGTCCCGCTAGTTGAATTCGGGTTTGGTGTGGCTCTCTGTTCTGGCCATCCCTCCGTCCACTCCCACCTCCCGGCTTTGGTTTTATTTTGACCCAGCGAAGTCTTGAAGAATTGAATTTTTCAAGTACTTTATGCTTTTGAAGACTTCATGATTTTCAAAGTGGAGATACCGTGAGGGGGACGCGAGAACGGGGAAGGAAGGGGCTTCGCGATCTGGGCGGCTTGGCGACCCAGCTGAGGGTTGGGGAAGCTGGTTACCACCCAAGAGCTTCTCCGCGTTACCGTTGGCCTTCAGCGGAGCTGCAGGATGTTTGCAGGGGGAAAACAGAGGCGAGATCGAATCCCACATTATTTGGAGATGGGGTGGCTGGGGTAGGTGTCAGTTTTGCGCTTTATCGCAGAGAGAAAGCGGGCCTCTGTGTCCCCTCACATTGCTTTCGAGGCGGCCAGGGAAGGGCTGCGCGTGGCAAAGCGCCATCGCAGGCAACAGGCATCGTTCCGACCCACTCTGGCGCAAATAACGCGGGCCAGCTGTCCCCCGCGCCACATCAGAAAGGGCTGATTTTATTCCAGCCCCAGAGCAAGCTTTTGAAAGCGCGTGGGTTCATTCTCAGGGCTACCTACCTATTAAATATATACACAGTATGTGTGATCAAGATTAGTGTTGACTCTTGGGACAGGACATTGCCGTTTATATCTCCCCACCTCCCCAATCCATCTATTATTTTACTCAAACTTTAACACACTTCACAGATGGAGAAAGAGGAATGCAAAGAGAATCAAAATTCAGGCTCCACAAAACTGCTCCAGGACCTGGGATTTTGGGGAACATAGAAAACAAATACATAATTTATATTTATAAATGTACATTACAAATTCCTTTTTAAATATAATGAAAAACGCTGTTTCAGCTAAAGACGATTTTTTTCTGACAACTTAGAGACAAAGAAATCTCATTGGATGGTTTTCCTGTATTGATTAGCTAATTGCGTGATTATTATTACATATGGAATATACTAGTCTAAAAGACTGGAGACTTACAGATGAGCAAATCTGGGGTTTCCTGACGTGGAAGGAATTTTATTTTGCTGGCTCAGTTTCACTCATAATCAGAGAAGGAGACATAAAAAAATATTTTCACTTATCCCAGCCAAACTTCAAAATCCAAGCACTCTTTCCTTTGCCAGAAGTAGGAAGAGAAAAGAAAGCTAAGGCAGGGGGTTCAGTGAACGTGTCAGGCAGCACCCTCCTTAGATTGGGTGGGCAAATAACAGCGCCTTCGAGCCTGTTTGCTGTTTGATTTCAATTACACCCCAAGCTTCATGAAATCCAAATGAGACATTTATTGAAAGGTGCCTGGTTTTATGTGGCTCAACTGACAGTATATTGGAATACATTGAACAAAAACATCAACACAGGGGAGGAAATGTGGAGACCCTTTGGAACCCCAGACCCAAATGCCGGCTGGATTAACTCAAAGCTTGCACCTTTCAGCCTGAGATGGAGCAAGGAGGACCTTTGAAGGCTACAGGGAAGCCAAGGCCAAGTCTACGTGTGAGATCTTAGGCTCTACAAGCAATCATACCAATGCCACACCACCATCTCATCCTGATAACACAAAGTTATTGCCAACCTGGCCAGGTGACATCTTTACCCACTTCTCCCCCCTTAAAGGTAACTGCTACCAGTGCATTGATCTTTTAAAAGCAGCAATGCGAGGCAGCATTTGTTGATAACAGGACGGTTACACATCAAATACATATGCACCTATAGGAATAAGTAACAGGAGTGAGTTATAGATGAGTGCAATGATATATGGCTTTTCTCCTGCCCTGCCCCCCCTCTACACACAACCAAGGGGGCCCATATAAATGTCCCAATAAATTCTATTATTTTCACCCCCACTAAAAATGTGTTATCAAAACACCGTCCGTGTTATTCAAACACTTTGTAAATTCTGAGCAGGCTTGCTGCCGGTTCTCCTTTTAACCCTAGGAAAACATTCCAACATTACCCGGTCACCAGCGCTTTGCCTGGACTCTGGGAAAACGTCAATGGGTGTTTTGTGGTGAGCTGGTCCTTTTACTATTTATCTATGGCCTTTTCTTTGTTGATGTTACATTTTATTTCACCATCTCAGGTTAACTCTTTGGCCCTTTGTTCTCTGCTGGCCAGATCTGCCACCTCCCCTGAGCTTTTCCGAAGGGGGAGGGAGCTTTCATCACCGTAAGGTTATGCAGGTTTCACTTTTTTTTTTCTTTTAAAGAAAACGTCTTGTAAGATAAAACATTTTGGCAAGGACAAGTAGTTTTGATTCTGTTGACAACAGCAAGATACCCTCCCCAACAGTTTCAGTTTTATAAGAATTTGTCCACGATGCTGAAATAGACTGATCACTTGCTTAACAACCAAAAAAAAAAAAAAAAAAAGCCCCAAAAAACAAAAACAAAACCAAACCAAACAAGAATTCTCCAGGCCCACAAATGTGTGAGGCAAAGGGTTACATTGAACTCCCTGTATTTTTTCAAATAAACATGATGAATTTAAACTATTATCTTAGCCATCAATCTGTGCATTTAGATTGCTAAGTGCAATTGTAGTTCACTGTTAAAATATGAAGAGGTAGGAGAATCCTGGAGAGAAAGTTAAGAAACATACCCAAGGTCTCTTATTACAAAAAATAAGTGATCCGTTGTTAAACATTGAATCGAGAATTTTTTTAATGAAAGTATTTTTTAAACTCCAAATGAATTCTTGGATTTCAGTGCTGCTTTATTATTATTGTATTCACATTTATAGAATACATAGATTCACATCAATAGCAGGAAAGTCACATACTGCAAAGTAAAAAAAGCAAAATGCTCTCAGAAATAAATTAAGGGAGTGTTTGGCTAATTACTCCTACATTAAAATATGAAAGAGTTATACAGGAATCTGCCTGTCTTGCTTACTTTTCCACCTGGAAAGTCCTGACACTCAGTAGGTGCTCATCTGTTAACTGAAAGAAAAGAGTTACTAAATCTGTAAACTAGAGCAGATAAAACAGCCCAAGGACAATGCCGGGTTTCAGGCTTTAGAACCACGAAGACTAAAGTGAAAATGCTTTTTATTCCCAAAGAAAAAGGATAACATAGGTCTTCCTAAATGAGTGGACCTGGCAGTTTCATCTTTTTCAGATTTTTTAAGATCTAAAAAATTCTTTTCTAGAACTTTCCTAATCCAAAGTTCTTCATATTATCATAGGGCTTTCCACATGTATGTCAGTGTTGATGGGCTTCCACAGGAAAACGGAAAAGTTAGTGGTGGGATTGTAGAACAGCTATTAATGGGAGCCACAACATGCAGCCAAGAAGTATCCTGAACATAAATCACTCACATATCACTCAGGGAGCTGGCACAGCCTTTGGAACTTGACGTTTCAACAGAAGGCACCTCGATGGCACAGGTGTGGCAGGATGTCTACACAACAGGTCGGCAGAATCCCATCCTGTTGACTAAGTTTCAATATGACAGGGGCAGCTGGAATCCCCCATCCAGGCCTCCTGTGAGAAATGGGGATAGGGGGCGTCTTGATTGGGAGGCCCCAGAATGCATTCTGCAGAACCGCAGTAAGCCCGTAAGGTAACCAAGAAAGATTGGGTGAGAGGGAGGGAGAAAGAAGGGCAACAGAATAAGGAAACCAAAGAGGTCGCTCCATAAACTAAGAGAAAAGCAGAAAGCTGTGTGCAGAATTGCATATATGTGTGACTTTACCTTTTACTAGCTTTGTGAGTCTGGGCAATCTTAACGTTCCCATTCCCAGCTCCTACTTGTAATAATAGGATGCAGGATGTAAAGCCATCAGAACAGCACCTGGCATCTAGGAAGGTCTAAAGGCTTTCCTATTAGCCCCCGTCACGTTTACACGGAGTTCACTTTTTGCCTTTTCTCACTACACACTGGGGCCAAATGAGGATGCACGAACCACAGTCTCTTCTCTTCCTTCCAGAGATTCCCAGTCCGACGGCTGGAGGCCAGGAACAAACAGGTCAAAGACAACGTGAACTCCAAGCAAGAAGCAGGAGTGAGGCAGTCAGAATCGGAGAGGAGAGTCCCCAACTGTTCCCCAAGCTTCATTCAAGAACAGTGCGGGGAAGGAGGGGTGGGGGAGGGCGGTGGAATCCAGCGCACTCCCCTAGAGCGCGGCTGGAAAGGTGCACTTCAAAGGCCGGCGGCCGGGGCGCCCGAGCAGGGGTGCGCCTTCCGCCCCCTCCAGGCCGCAATTAGCATTCTGTTTTTCCCAGGCCTCCTCCGCCTCCCGCCTCCCGCCGGGATCTTGCCGTTCGGGCTGATTATTTGTCAAAGAAAATTAAAAAGGGGGGGGGTGGTATTTAGGTGAGGTCGTTTAGGTATTGTTTTCCAATACTTGGTTAAACGTCCGACGACGAGGGAGCAGAGTGCATGGTCGGATGCCTCCCGCAGGGGTCCTGGAGAAGGCACCCTGAACTGGGGGTTCCCAAAGCGCGGGCCTCAGTGGCGGCATCTGCAAATCGAGAGGCCAAGGGCAAATCAAGACCAACCACAGGGGGCTGCTGTTGAGGACGCCGCCAAGTCCTGGCCGCGCAGCTGCTAAACCACCCGGCAGGGTCCAGGAAACTTCGTCAAACGCCCACCTCCCACAGATTACAAGGGGTCCATAGGAAAGCAGTTTCTAGGGGGAGCACAGAGCAGCCACAGATTACAAGGGGTCCATAGGAAAGCAGTTTCTAGGGGGAGCACAGAGCAGCCGGCATCATTTCTCCATCCGTTTGGGGCTGACTTTCCTAGAATAGTTTATCTTCCAACCCACAGCCAAAGGAGGGAAATAAGAAAAGCAGCGGCAGGTGACCATAGGCCAGACTCTGCTTTGTCTCTGCGACCTTTTAAAATCAGCACCTTAAAACGTTTTTAACAACCCATTTTTCAGACGGGTAAAGCAACCCTTGGCGAGATGAAGGCCCTTGTCCACAGGCGCACAGCTAAAAATGGTAGCCGGGGAATCTGAATCCTGGCAGTCTACACTGAGGGCCTCACAGTGGAGGAGTTAAGGATGTGTGAATGGTGCTGGGTGTGGGGCGTTGTTTTCTTTGAGGGGGAAGGTTTCCAGGTAGGTGTTGGAATGGAGATACTGTGTGGCTTCAGGGAAGCAAGTGGACAGCTCTGGGCGCTCACCGTAGCCCCTGGATCTGTAGGAGTCTTTTTGGAGGAAGCTGGACCCAGTAACTCCCAATCCTGGCTTCGGGCTGGTCATTCTTGTTGGGATAACCACGGCAGGGGTGGGCCCTGGAGCTGACCCAAGCTCTTGGCCTATAGTATTCCATTTAACCCCCTAGCCACCACCCTATAGAGGTAGGTACTTTTGTCATCCCCATTTTACAGAGAGGAACACCGAGGCTGAGAGTAGTCAAGAAAACTTGCCTGGGGGCATACAATTTGTGAGTAGCCGCTCCAGCGGACCTGGAAGCTGGCAAGGCGGTGCTCTTTCCCTGGAAGTCTGAAACCTTTCATAGAAAACTGGGGTGCCTGGGCACAAGCTTTGTCTGACAGAGGTCGCTGGGCACGAGCTTTGACAAAGGGGCTATCCCCGGAGGGGGCGGCGGCGAAGAATACAGCCAAGCAGTTCCCGACCCCCTGCCAGTCACGTTTCCTCTTCCCTTCGCCTTCCCAGACGCGGAGCGCGGAGCCAAGCGCCCATCCCACGCTCTCCAGGGTTGAGATTTGCGGGTCGTTGGGGACCTTGCTTGCCGATCTGGCGGACGCTCGGAGCGTTTCAGTTGCAGATGGGCGGGAAAGTCGGGCTGCCTCTTGGGTCTCTCTCNGAGATGCCACCCGCCCCCCCGTATGGGGCCAGCGCGGGGGTGGGGGGCGGGGAATCAGTTCCCGGCGCGCCTGGAACCCCAGGCTTCTGCGTCCCAAGCGTCGGTTCTCAGCTCCTGCCTCGCCACAGGCTTGGAACTCCATGCATTCAGGGTTGCATTCGGGTAGCCGAGCGCCTCAGTTTCCCCCTGTCCTTTTCCCCACAGCCACCCGGGCGTCTTGCGTGAAAAGCTATGCGGGTGTCCCATATATTTCTGATCTTCCTTCTTTGCCTTTTCTCTCCGCGAGCCTTTCTTTCTTCATGTTAGCGAAGCCTGAAAAGCAGAGGAAAATTTTGACTTCTTTGATTCCGCCAACTAGAGACAAATGCATATGTGTATTAGATAACATATTGTATGGTGTTATATATAATAAATGTATTCTTTCACAACAACAGAATACGTTATATACAACACCATACAATACGTAATACTATATATATATATAAACACTTGCATAAGGCTTTTTAAAAACTCAGAAAACCACCAGGTTGTAGCGTCTCGCGCCTCGACCTCACGGCAACCACGACTAATATCTTGTGTGTATTTCCGGGGCTTATTACATGTTTGCACCAGCAGATATGTGTATGCATCTCCATCTGCATGCTTTCGTGCGCAACAGCTTGCTTTTTTCACTTAAAATACACCTTCAGGTTAGTTCCTGGAGAGGTCAGAGTTTTTGCTAGCTCCACACATCCCGGGGCACAACGGGCCCGAAAGGCTTAAATACGCTCTACTGGTGTGGGGGAGGCTTTCCCACGCCGAGATCCCCTCGGAGGCTCTGCGCCCCGGGAAGCGCGGCGGGAGGAGAGGTGTGCACCTCGGGGGCGCAGCGCCCCCTTGCTCCGCGCGCGCGGAACCCAGCCAGCGCCTCGCTGGGGGAGTTTTCTTGCCTCTGAGACCCCTCATCGTTTGCACTCTCAGACCCCAGAAGCCGGTAAACAAGCTCTCGGACCCCTCCCGGTGCTCCGGGGGCTCGGGGCGGGGGGAGCGATCTGCTAGACAGTCCCGACGCTGATCAAAGAGGAGGACCCGGAGGGGACCGTCCGTCCTATTAACATACCGCTTAGCTGGGCTGCTGAGGGCGGGGATGACGTTGGCCCGACGCGGGCCAGAAATCGCCTGTTGCCTAAGGCCCAAGGAAGGACCTAATCTGAATTACTTCCTACTTTTCCTGAGGCTTAGGGGCAAGCTCTCTATGCTTCTCCTTAGAAGGCAAGCTATGAAGCTCAGCTCTAGCAGGGTGCTCGGGTGCAAGCCTAACAATGTTGACAAGGATAAGCTTCCAAGTCTTCCGAAGCTGGTGGAAGATGCCAACATCAGTAAGCAATTAAGAAAATTTCAGAGGGGCACCTGGGTGGCTCAGTCGGTTAAGCGTCTGACTTAAGCTCAGGTTTGTGAGTTGGAGCCCCGCATCAGGCTGTGTTGACTGCCTGGAGCCTCCTTCAGATTCTGTGTCTCCCTCTCTCTCTGCTCCTCCCCCACTCACCCTCTGTGTCTCTCTCCTTCAAAAATAAATAAACATTAAAATTAAAAAAAATTTTTAATTAAAATTTTTTTTAATGTTTTATTTATTTCTGAGAGAGGGAGAGAGAGAGAGAGAGACAGCGTGAGCAGGGGAGGATCAGAGAGAGGGAGACACAGAATCTGAAGCAGGCTCCAGGCTTTGAGCCAGCTGTCAGCACAGAGCCCTACACGGGGCTCGAACCAACCGAACTGTGAGATCATGACCTGAGCCCAAGTCGAGGCTTAACCGACTGAGCCACCCAGGTGCCCCTAAATTTTTTTTTAAAGAAATTTTCAGAAAATCACCAAACAGGGTAATGGAGTGGTTTCCAATCTTGGCAGAATCACCTGGGAGAATTCTTAAAAAATCCCAATTCTCCAGGAGCATCCCAGGAAGGATTAAATCAGAGAATCTGAGAGTGAGACCCACACATTGGTATTACTGAAAGTTGTCTAAATGATTTCAATATGTGGCAAAGTTGGAGAACCACTGGGTTTAGGAGTTGGGGGTTGATGGTGGTCTTTCTGAAGAATTGACATTTGAACTCGGAAGGGAAGGGGGGAGAAGACCCGAAGGAACACCCTGTTTCCTTCTCCTGTGCTTGCTGGTGCTCCGGGATTGGAAATGGAGACGGGGGAAGCAACTGATTGCTGAGCATCTGGTCACAGTGCTCTGCATCCTTGGGAAGTCTTTCAAATGCCCAGGTCCTAGGGAAGCTTTAAAGATCACTGGAAAATACCTCATTTAAAGTGATTGATTTTAAAACATAACTTAAAAATCAAATAAAGGATGGACATATTTTTAAAATAGAATAATGCCTAAATGCTTCTTCATGACGTATTTCATGAGGACATTTCATGAAATCTAAGATGACATCTATTGACATTATTTTGGTTGTCACTAAGAAAGAAAAAGCGAGCTTCTGAAATTTTTATTTTGTGCTTGTTGAAAGAACAGCTTTTGTAGGGGTATCTGGGTGGCTCAGTCAGTTAAATGCTGACTCTTGATTTCAGCTCAGGTCATGATCTCACAGTTCCTGACATTGAGCCTCAGGTTGAGCTCCATCCACGCTGACAAGAAGCCAGCTTGGGATTCTCTCTCTTTTTGCCCTTCCCAGAACACACACTCTCATTCCCTCTCTATCAAAATAAATAAGTAAACAAACATTTAAAAAGAGCACATAGGGGCGCCTGGGTGGCTCAGTTGGTTAAGCATCCAACCTTGGCTTAGGTCATGATCTCACGGTTTGTGGGTTCAAGCCCCGAGTCGGGCTCTGTGCTGACAGCTCGGAGCCTGGAGCCTGCTGCAGACTCTGTGTCTCCGTCTCTCTCTGCCCCTCCCCCACTCATGTTCTGTTTCTCTGTCTCAATAATAAATAAACCTAAAACAATTTTTAAAAAAAGAACACATATTCTCATATTAGATGAAGATCAAAACATTTAATAAAGATGAATTGTCTTTGGATTAAAAATTTTTTTAAAGAACTGCTTTTATAGGCAAAGTGTTATTTTCATATTTCACTCATACATACATAAAAGGAAATAAAAGCTGGAAACCCAGGCAATGACAGCCATGTCACAACTGTCACCTGACCAACAGTGATTTTTAAAACATCGTTGGTTGTATAGAATGTCTTTGGATTTCCAGAGATTAAAAGGTGTGTCCTAGAATTTATGCAAACCAGCCTTATCCAGTGAGCTCCTGACTCCCAATGCTTTACATCTTTCTTTCTTTCTTTCTTTCTTTCTTTCTTTCTTTCTTTCTTTCTTTCTTTCTTTCTTTCTTTCTTTCTTTCTTTCTTTCTTTCTTTCTTTCTTTTTGAGAGAGAGAGAGATAGTGGGAAAGGGGCAGAGGGAGAGAATCCCAAGCAGGCCCTACTGCCTCAGCTCAGAGCCCAACTCGGGTCTTGAAACCATGAACTATGAGATCATGACCAGGGCAGAAATCGAGAGTCAGGTGCTTAACTGACTGTAACACCCATGTGCCCTGATGCTTTACCTATTTTAGTTCATTTCATCCTCACAACAATTGGATGAGCTAGGAACTAGTTTTGTTAACAACATTTTATCAATGAGAAAACTGAGGTACTGAAAGGTAACTTACTTTTAAGTCAGACCACTACCAAGTTGAAGAAATAGGATGTAAACTCGCAATGGTTTTAATCACCACAAAGAGCTGAGAAGATTTTCCAGTTGAATCCACTGAAACTCAGAAGGGTTAAAAGGAGAATAGATAGGGGTGAGGGAGGGAGAGAGGACTTCAGAGCCCAGTTAAGTGGGAGAGTGGGATCTCCATTTCATTTGGACTTCGGGGCTTTTTTTTTTAAGGTTAAAGTTTACTTATTTTTGAAAGGAAGAGAGAGAGAGATAGAGAGAGAGAGAGAGGGAGAACGCACACATGAACAAATGGGGGATGGGCAGAGAGAGAGAGAACTGAAATTAAGAGTCAAACACTCAACCAACTGAGCTCCCTAGGGGCCCCTGGTCCTCAGTTTATAACTGTGTAGGGGTAGAAAAGACTCACCTGGCCAAACAACACTATACAGCCAAAAGCATTCATGTTATCCATTAAAACAACTTATAAAGAAATGATAATCTACATATTTCAGGCCATATTTTTTAAATAAACTCAAAACTCAAGTATAGTGCACAATGAAAAGCACACATTTCCCAAAAACACAGCTCAATAAAATTTCCCAAATTGAATACACTTGTATAACCAACATCCTTGTTAAGAAATCCAGTATTATTTGAACTTCTATTTTTTAACGTGTTTATTTATTTTTGAGAGATGGAGAGAGACAGAGCATGAGCAGGGGAGGGAGACACAGAATCTGAAGCAGGCTCCAGGCTGTGAGCTGTCAGCACAGAACCCGACACAGGGCTCAAATTCACGAACTGTGAGATCGTGACCTGAGCCAGAGTCGGGCACTTAACCGACCGAGCCACTCAGGCGCCCCTAGTTCAAATATATTTTATATAATTTTGATATGCATTAATAGGATTTTTGTGTGTAAGTTGTTACATTCCCAATAAAAATGTTTGAGAGCATTTATTTCTCCTCATCCTCACCAACACCAGCTATTACTTACTCTTCTAGTCTTTGTCATTCGGGTAAGGGAACATATTAATTTGCATTTGTGAAATGATTAATGAATTTGTGCATCATATTTTAGTAAAGGTCTTTAGATATCATATATACCATATTTTGTGAAGTGTTGCAAATATTTCTCCCTATTTTATCATACAGCTTAGTTTATGATGATATATTCTACACAGAAAAGCTGAGTATCTTTCTTTTTTTAAGTTTATTTACTTATTTTGAGGGGTGGAGGGGCAGAGAGAAAGAGAGGAAGAGAGAATCCCAAGCAGGCTCTGTGCTGCTAGCTTGGACCCGATGCAGGGCTTGATCTGAAGAACTGTGAGATCCTGACCTGAGCTGAAATCAAGAGTCAGACGCTTAACCGACTGAACCACTCAGATGCCCTTCAAGCAACTTATTTTTTAAATTATTTATTCATTTGTTTGTTTAATACTTTCCATCCAAGTTAGTTAGCATACAGCGCAATAATGATTTCAGGAGTAGAATCCAGTGATTCACTCCCTACATGCAATACCCAGTGCTCATCCCAACAAGTGTTCCCCTTAATGCCCCTTGCCTGTTTAGCCCATCCAGGGAATTATTTTTAAAGTCAAGTTTATTAAGGTATACTTTATATACAATAAAAATTCACCCATGTTAGAAGAGTGTAGTTTGGTAACTTGTAACAAATGTGTACATTTGTGTAACTAAGGCCATAGTTGGGGGAGATAGGGGACGTTTCTACCACCCTGAAAAATTCTGAAGTGCTCCTTTGTCATCAGTGACTTTCCCCACCACCCCCCACCCCCCCAGATCCCCGGAGACTCTGGTTTCTATGATGATTAGTTTACTTTTACTATTTTACTATTTAAATCTATCCTTATGGTGAATTTTACTAAGAGATATTCCAATATTTAATACTCCTGTGTTCCCAGAGTAAACTGGCTATGCTCATATTTTATATCCATCATTCATTGCTAGACTCTTCATGTTAATCTATTATTTGGGAATTTTGCATAAATATTTATTTATTTATTTATTTATAAATAAATGTTCTACCAAATGAGCAGGCCAGGCAACCCTGGCATAAATATTTAAAAGAGAAATTGGCCTGTGTTGTCCTTATTAGGTTTTGATTGCAATAATATGCTAACTTGGTAAAAATAAGTTAGGGATTTTGTTTATTCTCCATGGGTCAACTTAAATACGAGTATCAGTTTAATAAGAACTGTCCCCTGAAATGAAAGGGACCTGGAAATGCCCTTTAAAGCTTTTTTATTTTTATTTTCCCTCATCTATTTAGTACTTAAATTTTCAAGCATTTTAGCAGAGTTATACCAAAGAGTATAGCTATACAATATAGCCATCTCGTTGTATAGTAATATTGTCATGTTTTATGTTTAGCCTTGATTCTGTTATTTTATTTTATGATTTTACTTCTTGCTTGCTGCCTTTTTTGTTTTCTCCTTTTTGGTATATGATGTAGTCTATGTTTTTTGCTTCTTTTTCTCCCTCTCCATACTTCAGTAGTATTTCAGGAAAAAAAAAAAAACCCTATCATTAGTGACCATCTTTTTTTAAAAATTTTTTTAAATGTTTTATTTATATCTAGGAGAGAGAGAGAGACAGCGTGAGCAGGGGAAGGTCAGAGAGAGAGAGTGTCACAGACTGAAACAGGCTCCAGGCTCTGAGCCGGCAGTCAGCACAGAGCCAGACGCGGGGCCCGAACCCACGAACCGCGAGATCATGACCTAAGAGAAAGTCGGATGCTTAACTGACTAAGCCACCCAGGCGCCCCCATTAGTGACCATCTTAATGAGGACTTTAAACAATATATTTATGGCTTTTTATGCATAAGAAATAGAACTGCTTTTATAGACTATCGGGAATGGGGACAACCGGGGGAATGGAAGTATCACCACAGAGTGGGTACTTGTCTATTTCATCCCCTACACACGTTCGATACATAGAAATTGATCAGGTGAGTGAATGAATGCAGTCACTGCCTTCTATCTTGAATTTCTGACAGCGGGCTTTGGGATGTAGGCACCAGTCCATTATGTCTACATTATACCTATATTCTTGTAAATTTGACATTATGTTGTTTTCCCTTCAGGAACTGAGAGCATTTAACATTTGTTTTATAATTGCAATTGTTATAATGATTTGCCATCATTTATAATTAAATGGATTCTGAGCTCATTTCCAGTCTTTGTATGCACTGCCCTCTGCGTTTCCAATCTCTTGCATGATTGGATTGTGTTATTCTACAGATTTTCTCAGGAAAACTTTGCAGGTGCTATCTTCCTATGATCTGATCATCTTTCCAACCTCCCTCCTTTCCTCCCTCCCTCTCTTCCTTTCTCTCTTTCATTTTATTTTCTAAGACATTGATCATTTAAAATAAGCATATTAAAATAAGCAAATTTTATAGGTTTAAAATTTGAGAAAAAAAAATTTCCTTTTCTTTCCCAGACGCTTGGCTGCTCTTCCCAGACACAACCAATGTCCTCAGTTTCTCATGGTTGCTTCTGGAGATATGCTATTCAAATAGAGGCATGTTTATATTTTTCCCCAATGGTAGCATATTATAGCACTGTTATGCATCATGCTTTTTTCCTGCCTCTTCACAATACATGTTGGAAATGATTTTATATCAGTACATAAAGAACTTCCTCATTTTTTAGCAGGTTGGAAGAAACTATACCATGATTATTTATCCATTCCCCCACTAATGGCCATTTAGTTTTTTCCAGTCATTTGCTATCTAACAATACTATAATAAGTAACCTTTTGTATTGCCAAATCCTTTCTTATTCAGCACTGACTGAATCAGAATTTCTGGAGTTGTGCCTTTTTTATGAGAGCCTCTGGGGTGAATTTGATGTACGGTGAATGATACCTTAAATCTCTGAAACCTTCATTTTTATACCTTAGCACTTCTTTAGACTAAGAAGCTTCTTCCTACTGGTGATGGATGGGAGGAGGGCTCCATTTGAGATGTTCTGAGGTTTCCTTGGGCCATCTTCTGTTTGACTTACTGCTTCTGTTTTGTAACAGCCCAGGGTTGATTCACCAAGTCCTCTTTTAAAGTGTCGCAGATCTTTCTGTCTCTGGATTATTTATTTATTCATTAGTTTTTTAGTTTTATTTATTTAATTTAACTTAATTTTTTTTTAGAGAGAGAGTGAGAGAGCACCAAGGAGAGGGACAGAGGCAGAGAGAGAGAATCTTAAACAGACTCCAAGCTCTGCACAGCCGACTCAGGGCTCCATCTCACGACCCTGGGATCACAACCTCGGCCAAAATCAAGAGTCGGAGGCTCAACCGACTGAGCCACCTAGGTGCCCCTGAGTGTTTCCTTAAGCTTACCACAAGAAAACACAGCTCAGTCAGGATGGTGACCATGATTGATGTTTACTTTGGTGAGCTTGTAATGTGCGGGGGCACTGTTCTAAGTATCTCATGTACAAAATCATTTAATTCTCCTCACAAAGTTGGTTAACAGTTATTATCTCATTCCGCAAATATGGGACTGAAGTCCAGAAAGATCAGGTAACTTCCCACAGGATAAGCACTGGTCAAAAATGGTGAGGTCTGCATTCAAACCCAGGCAAACTGGTCCAGAGCCCACGCCTGGAGCCACCGTGCTTGACCGGCTTTCTGAAACCAAGCATTATAAATGTAGCTGACATGAGACATTGCAGACAGAACTGGAGGTGAAGGGTGGGGGCCTATGGCACGCTGGAGTACACCTGCTCCCATCCAAAGGGATAGTCATGATTCAGCTCCAGCCTACTGCCATCTGAAGACCTGGAGACCAACTTTGTCAGTTCCTCTGATTTTTATTCAAGAAAAGTCAGAATTAGGGGCGCCTGGGTGGCTTGGTTGGTTGAGCGTCCAACTTTCACTCAGGTCATGATCTCACTGTTTGTTCAAGCCCCACGTCGGGCTCTGTGCTGACAGCTCAGAGTCTGGAGCCTGCTTTGGATTCTGTGTCTCCCTCTGTCTCTGCCCCTCCCTGACTGACTTGTGCTCTGTCTCTCTCTCAAAAATAAATAAACATTTAAAAAAAAAGTCCAAATTTAGGTATTCTGATTTTTCTGGATTTAAAAATTTGAAAACCATTTAAATATCTTAAAATCCAGAAAGTGTTTGCCTAGAGCCAAGAAAACATGTGACTGAATGTGGACTGTGGGATGTCTGAACATCTGGTATAGACCCTCCCTCCAGGACCCAAATCCACTTCCTAGATGGCTCGTTATGAGCAAAAAGCAGTAAGAGAGATACAGTGGAATAATTTTGTTATTTCTGTATCGTCTCCTTGTTTTTCTTTTCTTTTCTCCTTCCCCCTTGTTTCTGTTCTCCTCCATCTTCAGTGGGATTATAAACACACTGTTAGCAGCAATGAACTATCTAGTTGGATTAAATGAGCTTCCAGAAGGGAGAGAAACACTTTAGTGGAGTATCAAATAAGTCAGGGAATCTTACCAATTGCCTCTAGATATGTGACTTATCTTGGACAACATAGTTCTTTTTCTACGATTACAGCATTTTTTCAGTGCCAGGTACCCTCATTTAGCACAAATTTCTGAAGGACTGAATAGGTACCCAGCTCCATGCTAACCCTGAAGATGCCAGGATTTACAAAGTTAGATTTATGTCTTTGAGGATTGTTGAAACTACTAATTCTTTAACATTGTTACTATTATTATTATTATTATGTGAACTTACAAAGGTTACTGGTAATACAAAATGAATCAAACAATGGCAACAGCAAAAAGAAGACAATTTAATATGGAAGAAAACGTTTTTATTTTTAAGATGCTACTTAGATAGGGTGGGTGTTTGAATTCAATGAAAGTGATTACTTATGGATTGACTGTTACGTATCGATTTTTGCACACCTTGGTCTTTAAAGATCTAGTATTACCATTGCTGAATGCAATACTTGAACTTGTGATTCCCAAGACAAGATATGGACGTCACTTCAGTCTCTCTGGCTGTGCTAGTAAAAACAGGAAGCAACACTGATTAAGAAGGACATTAGTATACTTTCAATTACCTTCTTATATTTAGGAGTTCATAGAATACTCATTAATACAACATGATCTGTAGCAATTGGCTGTAAGGAAGAAGATAGTGCGTGTCCCATATTTATGAAAATGGTGCCATTCTTCTCAGAGTTCCCCTTTCTGAACATGAGGAAAGTGGTCAATTATTTTTCTGTTGAAAATTCTCAGATACTTGTGTGACAGAGTGTGACAGCTTGGGAAGTGAAGCCATTTCTTCTTCATTAAGAATAGCCACTAACTGGGGCGCCTGGGTGGCTTAGTCAGTTAAGCATCCGACTTTTGCTTAGGTCATGATCTCGCGGTTTGTGGGTTCGAGCCCCGCGTCAGGCTCTGTGCTGACTGCCAGCTCAGAGCCTGGAGCCTGTTTCAGAGTCTGTGACTCTCTCTCTCTCTGACCCTCCCCTGCTCACACTGTCTCTCTCTCTCTCCTAGAAATAAATAAAAATATTAAAAAAAAAAAGAATAGCCACTAACCTCCTATCTCTTCTCTCTCTACAAAGACATGATGGCACCAGGGCATAGAGAACTATGGAGTAAAGATGTGGTTTTTATTCTTAGCTTCACAATAGACAAAGGGCAAAATACAGCAATTAGATGATTGAAACTCAAGCTGGTATTTACTTTTAGAGCTATGGGGCAGGACATTTCAAGAATTTGAAGAAATTTTATTAAACAATTTTTTTTTTCGAGGCTCTTGGGTAGCTTAGTCGGTTAAGTGTCCAACTTCAACTCAAGCCATGATCTCATGGTTTGTGGGTTTGAGCCCTGCATCGGGCTCTGTGCTGACAGAGCCTGGAGCTTAGAGCCTGGAGCTTGCTTCAGATTCTGTCTCCCTCTCTCTCTGCCCTTCCTTTGCTCATGCTCTGTCTTGCTCAGTCTCTCAAAAATAAGTAAATGTTTAAAATAATTTAAATAATTTTTTTTCAAAAAATAAACCTCAAATTTTCTTTTAGCCTCCAAACTAGTTGAAATTGCATTACCATATGCTTTGTTGCCAAAAAATTTATAAATTGGCAATATAAATTTGAATGTTTAAAACTCTAACCACTTTGGAATTCACAGAAACTAAGCAGTCATTCTTTCCTAACAATATTGGAACTAAAGGAGGAATTAAGAATAGAATTAATGTGTATTTAAAAGAGTAATGAAAACATGCGCACACTAATAAGATACAACCCAAACTAGAGCTGTTCCAGGTCCTTTACATTTCCATATGAATATTAGAATTAGCTTGACAAATATCTATGAGGCTCCAGCTTTAAATGATTTTATAAAACAAAATGAGGGGAGCCTGGGTGGCTCAGTCGGTTAAGTATCCGACTTCAGCTCAGGTCATGATCTCGTGGTTCATGGGTTTGGGCTTCGCGTGGGGCTCTGTGCTGACAGCTCAGGGCCTGGAGCCTGCTTCTTCAGATTCTGTGTCTTCCCCTCTCTCTCTGACCCTCCCCTGCTCTCTCTCTCTCAGAAATAAAGAAAACATTAAAAAAATTAAAAAACAAAACAAAATGAAAAAGAGGAAATAAGTGAACTAAACATTTAAATTAATATTTTAGGAAAAGAAAAACCATGTATTCATGTATACCTTCATCTACTTTTGTTAACTTCTTCCTTTTATTATTATTTTTTAATGTTTTATTTATTTCTGAGAGAGAGAGAAAGAGACAGCATGAGCAGGGAAGGNGCGACTGAGCCACCCAGGCACTCCTAACTTCTTACTTTTATTGTTGCCTTTGCTATAAAAGAAAGCCGGCTGAGATTCTCAGTGAGATTACATCAAGTCTAAATCATATCTCAACAACCAGGAAGAGAAAGGCAGATTCTTCCCCAGAAGCCCCCTCCCACCCCCCCACCTCTGCTTCTCCTCTCGTCTCACGCCTGAATTAGGTATCCTATCCTGCTCATCACTGGACCAATCTCTGTGCCTAGAGACATGGGGCCAGCTCCTGGACGAGGGGATCACACACACACACACACACACACACACACACACACACAGAGCCTCACAAACATGAGGCTGTAAGGAACAGGAAAGGGTGAAACGCATACTTGGGTGATAAACACTAAGTCACTGCACAAGACATTAATCTAAGGATGGAGGTGCCAGGGAAGGGTGCCAGGGAACTCTTGATTGACCGTTTATCCATCCACCGAGCCATCCACCTGCTCAAGAAATAGTTACTGAACACTTACTGTGTAACATTCACTATTCTAAGTGCTAAGTTTATGGGAATGAAGAAAACACACAAGATCTTTTCTTTCAAGGTATTTATAAAAGAGGAGATGGAAAACAAATAGGAAAGGCAATTGCAGATCCTGATATGAGTGAGGGAGAAAGTAAAGGGGGTGGTGTGAAAAGCCGATGGGAGAGCTACTCTGGATGGGGGCTTGGGGAAGCCCACCCTCAGTAAGCCCCAAATGATGAACCACTGCCTGAATCAGGAGGCAGTGTATTCTCAGCATAGGGACGGTGGGGACAGGATGTGCAGCAGCTGCAAGGTGAGAACCAGTGTGTGGTATTCTTAACCTGGAAGGAGACGGTTCTGGAGGCAGTGTCTAGACCATGATGTAAGACGGGACAAGAAAGGTGGTCAGGGACCAGATCATCCAAGAACTTGTGGTCCCCCAATAAGCATTTTACATTTTAGTGTAATTGCTGTAAGAGGCGTTATAAGCAGCCGAAGATTATAAACAAGATCTATATTTTCAAACTATTACTCTGGCTGCCATATAGAAAAGAATTCAGGGCCTGTGCACTGGTCCAAGCAAGAGATGCTGGCAGCCTGAGCTCCAGGTGTTACTGTAAATGTGGGTACCAAGCAGATTACAAGATGCTTTGGATTAGAGACCGTGGGACTTGTTGATTAGGTAAATGACAAATATGTGGGTTTGGGGTGGGACGGTGACCACAGATGGAACTTGAACTAGATTCTGTGCAAAGTTCTGATGAAATCTGCAGGAATTTTAGGATATAAGAATATATGATGAAACAGCCACCACAAATGAATACATAGAACAATTCTTCCTTAAATGATATTGGTGGCTCAGCTCAGCAATTGTGAGGGACAGGAAACTTCATTTCATTTTATCTATTTATTTTTTTTATTAAAGACTTTTTTTAAATGTTTATTTATTTTTGAGAGAGAGACAGAGCACAAGAGAGAGGGAGACACAGAACCCTAAGCAGGCTCCAGGCTGTCGAGGCGGGGCTTGAACTCATAAACCATGAGACCATGACCTCAACCGAAGTCAGACACTTAACTGACTGAGCCACTCAGGAGTCCCTGGAAATTCCATTTTAAATCTATACCTTCAGTAATATCTCAAAATTAATTCCCAGTGACTTTAGAGTGACAAAATTTTAAGATAAGAAACACCCCCAAATATCGTGTTTTTGGAGTGAACTTAATTTTCTAATCTTAGCAAAGATGTTTTTATAATTACTGAGGAAAAGAGAGACAAATTTGGCTATAGAAAAGGTACAATTCAAAAAGCATCAAGCCAGAATGAAATAGAACAGTAGAGTCAGAAACGCTCATAGCAAATATGGTATGTCAAATGAGGGAAGAATATAAGTGACAGTGAAGAAAAATGCTCACAAAGGAAGACCGCTTCTCGAAAACAAAGATGTAAATTACTGGTAATTCACACAATTCAAAACAAGACCAACAAAAGCAAACTCACAGTCCCTTTTTTGCCTAATGAACATTTTTAAAACAATAAACACTGCTGAAACGATCAACTGTGGTGGTGTAAATGGCTTTAATCCTTTAGGAACCAAACTTACCTATAGGAATCAAGGACCACAACAATGTTAGTATCTTTCACCACAAACTCAGGTTTGTTGCAGTGACCCTTCCGGCCTTTTCAAGACTTCCTCTCCAGCCCATCCAGTGGAAATATCTGCGGATTTGAAATTCTCCGCATTTCTGACTTTATCATTTAAAAGTGATTATCTATGTAAAATGTATGTAAAATCAGGAAAGGGATACATAACTTTGAGAAAGGTGTTATTTCAGTCTGATAGCTTAAACAATGGTATGTTGCCTTGATTTGCATTTAAAAATTAATTAAGGCATGAGGCTGAGTGTTTATTTATGTTCTTTTGCCATTTGCATTTCTTTTTAAAAATCAACTATTCATTTAGACTGGATGGTTAAAATGGATAAAACCTTCTTATAGTCAGTTACTAACAACTTTGTTATTGAACACTAATCTTTTGTGATACACATTTTAATACATTCGTTTTGCTTAAAATGAGCCTTTGCAACTCCTACAGATAGCTTCATAAATTGATAGCTGGGATGAATCAATTACTGAGGTACAGGAGACATCTCCAGCATTAAGGAGTGCCTAAGTTCTGACTAGCTGAATTTGCTTATGATTTGACTTGTCTTCACATCTGCCAGTGACACATGCAAAAGAGACTGAAGTTTTTTTATCTTTATACAGAACATAACAACCTTTATTTGTTCTCATCAGATAGCTGATGATCTCCAGGTTAGTGGGTTTTGCAGATGAAATGCTCTAATGTTCCACAAACATATGGCTGAAAACACACATATTTTTAAAAAGTTTTTTTTTAATGTTTTTATTTATTTCTGAGAGAGAGAGAGAGAGAGAGAGAGACAGTGTGAGCAGGGGAGGGTCAGAGAGAGAGGGAGACACAGAATTCAAAACAGGCTCCAGGCTCTGAGCTAGCTGTCAGCAGAGTCGATGTGGGGCTCGAACCCACAAACCGTGAGATCATGACCTGAGCTGAAGTCGGACGCTTAACCGACTGAGCCGCCCAGGCGCCCCTAAAAAAATTATTTTTTAATGTTTATTCATTTTTGAGAGACAGAGACACAGAGTGTGAGTCGGGAAGGAGCAGAGAGAGAGGGAGGCACAGAATCCTAAGCAGACTCCAGGCTTTGAGCTGTCGGCACAGAGCCTGACGCGGGGCTCAAACTCATGGACCAGACCGCGAGATCATGACCTGAGCCCAAGTCGGTCGCTCAACAGACAGAGCCACCCAGGCGCCCCCGCCCTCAGATATTTATATTATAGAGTTGACCAAATCCTCACTCATGTGAATAAAATGGGAATTGATTGTTTTCCAGTGTTTCCTGTTGGACATTACCTAGTTGGCCCGAGAGGTTGTGGGCTTGGGGTCTTGTAGTCCTTGGTTTATCTATTCGCCAGGATGACTTTGTCCAAGATGACAGCCCACGATCCAGCTGAAAGAGCCAAGCCTACTTGCTTCCCTAACTCTCAAAGAACAAGCTAAGACAGAAAGAATAATAAGAAAAGTTCAAGGTGGGAATGAAGCAAGACCATCTGGGTTTCTTCCTGTGACCTCATTGGATTGCCTTCTGTTTTTTTTTCCTGGGTGTTGGCCAGATGTCTGGAGAGTGAATTGGCATAGCTTTGGGGAAAGCAAGAGTTGGGTCGACACCGTACCACTTGGTTTCACATGGATATAGAAGATACATCTGCTTAAGGTTTGAACATGGGGCTAGGAATTCTTTTCTCTTGGGAAGACATCTCTGAGGACTGGCACGGGGTGTATGCAGAGGGCACGAGTGGCGGCCAAAGGCAGTCAGGAAACCTAATTATGAGAACAGAATGCAATGAAAAGAGATTTCTCTATGCAGCATCATTTACTGGCTGGGTGGCTCAGCAAATTTTATACTTTCTCTGTGTCTCAGTTTCCCAGAGGTAATTAATAATTCCTACTGCATAGGTTTATTGTGAAGATTCAGAGTTCATTCAGAAAAAGTGTTTTTAAAGGTAATGGGCACTAGTGAGTGGTCAGTAAATAGTAGCATCTTCAAGATCATCATCTCTGAAAGGTTCACTCAGGTCCATCTGTGACAACTCTCTCTCCCCTCAGTTGAAATCTTTGAAGGTGCATGTTAGAAACTGTGTGCTGAAGAGAGAGTGAGACTTTCCCAAGGACTGGATGTAAGAAGAGAAGGGAAAAGGTAAGGGAGAGACATTTTAAATTCTGTCCCGGAGGAGGGCCACCTGTAGGGGCAATGATGCCACAACTGAGTGTGGAGTGGACTGCTGGAAAATTCCAAACAGCAGAGGGGAGAATGGCCAAAGAGAGAAAATGCTTCACCCTTGAAGTGTGTGCTCCCACTGGTGGCCTCTAAACGAACTATGGAAGCTCCCAAGAAAGAGAATCAACTTTCATCATTGGCTGGATCACATCATGGTACGGCAAGGACAGGACCAGTCCAGTGACATCTTTCTGCTCCGTGTCACCATCTTCTCTCCCAGCTGCTTTGCCTTTCGTAGTGAGTCGGCAACCCTGATCAGGGGCATGAGGAAGGACAGATGGGGTGAAGGGCAAGAAAGAGCAGGTTCAGGCTGCCTTCCCCAGCTTCTTGTCTCCAGAAGCCTTCAGAATTAGGAAAGGAGAATGTTTTGTCTTAAAATCACTTTCAAATTTTAGGGGCGCCTGGGTGGGTCAGTCGGTTAAGCGTCCAATGTCAGCTTGGGTCATGATCTGACAAGTTGTGGGTTGGAGCCCGGCATCAGGCTCTGTGCTGACAGCTCAGAGCCTGGAACCTGCTTCAGATCCTGTGTCTCTCTCTGCCCCTCCCCAGCTCGTACTCTGTCTCTCTCTCTCAAAAATAAGTAAACACTAAAAAAATTTTTTTTTAAATCACTTTCAAATTTTATAAATTTTTTTGAAGTTTTTTCCTTCCTTCCTCCTTTCCTTCCAGAGTTATTAGAAAAATCACAGGATTTTTCTTTATCTTTCTTTCCTCTTTCTCTTTTTTCTTTCCTTTCTCTCTGTTTCTCTCCTCCTCCTTCCTTCCTTCCTTCCTTCCTTCCTTCCTTCCTTCCTTCCTTCCTGCCTCCCTCCCTCCCATAGTTATTAGGAAAATCACAGGACTGTCTGAGTGCCTGAGTTTTCATCCTGGGGCAGAGGGAAGTTTCCACAGCCAACACATTTTAACAGGAGAGCAGGAGGCCTAAATACAACTTCTCTTTGTTTAACATACTGGCTAATTTTTATGCCATATTTAGTTGGGGTTCTATGGCTTATAACTAAAACCATATTCTGATATATTGGTTTTCCCCTAGGGGTACATTGTGAAGAAAGAAACCATATTGCGGTCCACACCATTGTGTTTTAGTTCCCAATGTTTAACTAGTATTTTGGTGAGGCTTATGGCATGTATCAGGAAGTAGTTACAAAGTTATCAAAGCATTTTAATCTTAATAACCCCTCAAAGGATGTAATAGGATACATAGAAGGCTATGATGTTTTTTAATGTCACTAAAAAAGAGGGATCATAAACCACGTGAAGCCAGCCTCTCTTAACAGGATTATGCACGTAAGACAAATTGTCCACATTTACACCACGTTTTTTTATTCTGGTGTCACCGCTAGTTTTGAAGGGTTTATATTTGACAGATGGCACCTAATGCAGCTTTTTTCCCCCTCGCCTATTGTGAAGAGGAAACTGCTGCCAAGATTTCACAAAATGAAAATTGCTCCTGTTTCCTAAAGGGCAAAAATGAATCACTTTTCTTTCTGGATTCCGAACAAGTTAGGACGGCTCAGAAGGACACTGACACGGATTACTTGCCAGGCTGACATTCAATGCTGTATGTATTTCTGGAAGAAGATTTCTTGTCTTCTCCCCAGAATTGCCAGTTCCTAATGTTGAAGTGTTAAAGTTAGAATCAAGGCATTTAATACTGTGTAGATCTTCCCACGTGGAGTTACAAAAATTTAAAGCATCTTTTACATAAAGCATTTTGCAATGTGTACCTGCTATTATTCTTCTGCTCTGATCGTATCATTGGTAAGGAGTTCTTAGTTCATCTCCTGGTGGCTGATGAAAGTGATAACTTGTTTTAAAATGAGAGATGAAAACATCAACCCTGCTCATTCTGATTTTATCTAAATTTTCCTTATTTTTTAAGACCTGTACAAAGTACCACTTCCTCCAGAAGGCTTTGCTAAAATTTTCACTTTTAGCCACACATACTACTCTGGTGTTGACCTTTATTTTCCCTCTAATCTATTTTGTTTTCTTTGTTTAGTTCAAGTAGCACTGCTTCCTCAACATGCTTATGTGCTTCATAATTTTGACTTAGATACAAGAAATCTACGCTACAGATACCTATGTCAATCTCTGATATATATGCCCATAACCTAGTACCATAATATACCAGGCATTTGGTGGGACCTCAGTGAGTCTGATTACAAGGGTAGCCAATTTCTAGGGAATTAGGTTTAATGAGGTAATAGTTATTAATGAAATAGACTAAGGAAATAGTTCCTAACAGTCATGAGTTGCTATTCTCGCCCTCCACTTCTGTGAAAGGGACCCTCCCTGTCTCAATCTTGCCCCTTTCAGTTCATAAGCGTTGTGATGGCAGAGAACTACTTTAAAGTGCACATCTGATGGTGTGATGCCTCTGATTCAGTGCTTCCCATGATCTTCAGGATAAGAGTCCAAGTGTTTGGTCGGCCCCCAGGGCGTTCTGTGATCTCACTGCCTAGCTCTCTCCTGGTGCCCTTCCACTCTTACCAGCATACACTTCAACTTCATCTTGGAATCTTCCCTCACTGACTGAACAGGAACTTGCCTGGCCTGGTTGGTTTCCCCCCTCTATTACAGGTTGAAATGTATCTCCCACCCCCATTAATGTATGCAAGTCCTAACCCCACAACCTTCAGAATGTGACTTTATTTGAAAATAGATTCACTGTAGATGTAGTTAAGATATGAAATCATACCTGAGGACAATGGCCCTGAATCCAGTATGACTGGTGTCCTTGGACAAAGGGGAAATTTGGACACACATGTGCTCATGCACACACATACACGTGCACGTGTACACACACACACACAGCCAGAGCACTGCATGAAGATTGAGTGATGTAGCCACAAGCCAAGAACCACCAGAAGTGAGGAGACAGACTCAGACAGCACCTCCCCCAGTTCCCTCCCTCAGCCACCCCCCCACCCCCCCCTGCAGAGGGAACACAGCCATGCTGGCACCTTGCAGCTTCCAGAACTGTGAGGCCATGAATTTCTATTGTTCCAAGCCACCTGGTTTGTGGTATGTCATTATGGTGGCCCTAGCACCACAGTGCACATTCTTTACATTTGGTGAGCCTCTGGTTTGACTGTCTCCTCATTTGGTAGCTTCTTCTGATGCTCCAGCCCTCACCCACAGCTGAATGAGGAGTCCCCTCTGTCTTTTTCCTCACCTCTTTTGCATTTCGATCATTGACTTCTTTGCTTATGTCTCACCATGATCTGTGTCTTGTTCATCTCGTTATCACGATGTCTCAATACATGTTATTGAACACATGGATTGTCACCTTTGTGAAGACATTAGCGGCATCTCTGTGGAGACACATTTGTCTCAGGGGTAAGTGGTGACACTCATTGTATAGAGGGAAATCCAGAGGTATAAAAAGCTGGAGTGAAAATAAACAATGAACTTTGCCTGGCATCTCTCTGGTACAGCCAGGAGCAATCTTCCACATGTGGGATTTAATACCGGTCCATTTTGGAGACTTCCCAAACCTCCCTTTGCAGATGGAGAAGCTGCAATCCATTTTGTTGGCTAGAAATGGTTCTGCATGGGAGGAGCGAGCCAAGAATGAATGACATTCATTCCTTAGGATGCACATGCCACTGTTCATAAAGTCAGGGAATTTTGAGAAGTTTAAATGAAGATTCAGAATTCAGACTTCTGTTTTAAACTCAAATTTTTAAAAATATTTATTTATTTTTTAGAGAGATAGAGTGCAAGTGGGGGAGGGGCAGAGGGAGGGAGACACAGAATCCAAAGCAGACTCCAGGCTCTGAGCTGTCAGCACAGAGCCGGACATGGGGCTCAAACTCACAAACGGTGAGATCACAACCTGAGCTGAAGCTGGACGCTCAACCAACTGAGCCACCCAGATGCCCCTGATGCAAACTCTTTTTAAAGAAGTTTTATTTTAAAGAGAAAGAGAGTGCAAGTGGCATGAGGGGCAGAGGGAGAGAGCGAGAGCATCCCAAGCATGCTCCACACTCAGTGCAGAGCCCAACACCAGGTTTGATCCCATGACCCGGAATCGAAAGTCAGACGCTCAACCAACTGAGCCACCCAGGCGCCCAAGAATGTAATTTTTATCCCAACCCAAGAAACTCAAGAGTGTCTAAATTCATTTAGAATGCACATTGATATGCTTCCCCAACCCCCATCACAGCTCCCACTAGTCTGAATTTAGTCAACACATCTTTGTATACAGCAGAAGAAAGCTCATTTTAAAATAGTAGCTAGAATTTACCAATCCTAAGTGGTCCAGTCGAAGGGTCTATTGACAATAATATTGATAGATACTCTGAATCACAATTCTAGTGTTATCTCTTAATACAAATGAGTAAAGCTTCCACCACTAGCACTGGGTTGCATTCTCTGCTGTTGGTCTACTGGCCTCGGGAAATTCACTGTGGACCTGGTTGAAAAACAAAATGGAAAAGAGTGGAAGGATCACATTTGTGTCATAAGCAAATCCTTTATAAATCATCAAGAGACTGCAGAGATGGCCACAAAGAGATTTTTGTCAAGGGTTTTATACAACTAAAATCAATGCATCCACTTTATCTGTTCTGAGCGTCCAGAGGATGCAGCCAGAGATGTCACTAAGAGTTAGAGCTGCTCGGAAACCTTTAAGGTGTCAATTGACCATATTTTTAGGTGCAGAAATGTTACATGGACACACCACCAGATTCACCAGTGATTTACTTTTAAAGTCTGCAACAAATGGACCCAGGAATCTACAAGGGAATAAAAATACCATGAGAGCAAAGCTGAGTTGAAGCAGGGTAACTCAAAATCAATATTTTGCTTTTAAACTCTTAAAGGGGGACCCAGGAGGGCTGCACTCATTTTGTCCTCCTTACTTATTATCCTCAGAGGATGGGGTAAAAAGTGACAAGCCTGCTCCTTAGTTCAGTCAGGACATTCTCTGCTAACAAGCCACTTGTTAGAATTCTTAGCTTCAATTTCCTGCCGGATGGCGTTTTAATAGCTAAGCTATCAGATGCTGGTTTAAAACAAAATCAAACTTACTTCCATATTATATAAGTGAGATTGCATTCGGGGAAGCAGGCAAAGAATGGTCAATGTCAAACTTCACATTGGGATCCTCCCGTTAGCTGTACCTGTGCAGTAAAGGGAGCTGTAATATCACCTATTGTAGATTGCCTGCGTTTTCTGCTATGAATCAGAATCCCTCCTGGTATTAATTCAAACTACTTTCAGTCCTTGTGCATCAACAAGCAAAACTGCATTTCCATCACTTTGGCGACGCAAACAGGAAAGCGAAGAGTAGGTGAGAATTTTCTTTAAGGAGCAGCCTGGGACGAGGCTTTATTCTGAGTGGATGACGTCATTGAAGTTCTCTCCTTAAAGAGCCTACTTTTTAGAACAAAACTGGAATGATGTTTGATGGTTTCAGGGGTTGGAACTATTTAGAGATTGAAGACGAGGTCTTGGTTCTGTGTGACGTGTCCCCCCCACACTTTGCTCCGTGGCTTCCTTCACTTGCTCCATAAGCATTGCTGCCTTGAGCAATTTCTCCAGAGAAAGGGCAGGAAGAGATGACTGCGGCGGCTTACATTTAATTTTGTCGACAAAGGGTGGGAGAAATGTAAGGCAAAATGAGTGACGGAGAGATTAAGTTCAATTCACTCAGGTATAAAAATATTTTTTGGGGGCGCCTGGGTGGCTTAGTCGGTTAATCGTCTGACTTTCGCTTAGGTCATGATCTCGCGGTTTGTGGGTTCGAGCCCCGCGTCGGGCTCTGTGCTGACTGCCAGCTCAGAGCCTGGAGCCTGTTTCAGAGTCTGTATCTCCCTCTCTCTCTGACCCTCCCCTGCTCACGCTGTCTCTCTCTCTCTCTCCTAGAAATAAATAAAACATTTAAAAAAAAATTAAAAAAACAAAACAACAACAACAACAAAAAAATATTTTTTGGTATAGTATTTAGGGTCCAAACGAGGAGACAGAAACTGCAACAGTCATGTTGGTAGAGAGAATTTTTTTTTAACTTTTTTTTTTTTTTTTTTTTTTTTTTTTAAAGAATCTCTGTATCCAACGTGGAGCTTGAACCTACATCCCCGAGGTGAAGAGTCGCACGTTCCGACTGAGCCAGCCAGGAGCCCCAAGAGACTTTACTGTGAGGAATGAGGGTAACAGATTGGTAATGCCAGAAACACCAAGCAGCAGGTTGTTGAGGTAACCCAGAGATAGTTAACTCCAAGAGGCAACTGTGACCAGAAAATTACCAAACCACAAAGAGTGAAGCCAAGATTTATTTTTCTTTTAGAAAAGAGTATTATATTATATTGCTCTCACCCAGTGCAAAAATCATTTTTTCCTCCTTTGCTTTCTTGCTTTTTTGGTTTCATTTATTTATTTATTTATGAAATTTTCAATACACTTAAATACACTTTTAAAAAAATATTTATTTATTTTTGAGAGAGAGACAGTGTGAGCAGGGAAGGGGCAGAGAGAGGGAGACACAGAATCTGAAGCAGGCTCCGGGCTCTGAGCTGTCAGCACAGAGCCTGACGTGGGGCTCAAACCCACAAACTGTGATCATGACCTGAGCTGAAGTTGGACGGTCAAAACTGACTGAACCACCCAGGTGCCCCATTTTTTCAATAAACTTAAATCTAATCGCACATTTGTTGGGAATATGAATTTAAATGGAGTTACTGGGTTGGATGCGAGAGGAAAATATTTGGAGGAGTGGATCAAAAGAGAAACAAACAAGGATAGAATCATCTCACACTGTGAACTCCATGAGGGCTGGAAACACATCTCCTTAATTTACTGCTTTATCCGCAGCCTCTTGTGTGGTGTCCTGCACAAGGCACGTAGTAGGTGCTTCAGTACAAGTTGTTCTGGCCCCTCAATGTTGTAAGTGCTGAGGGCATGGAAGTTGCCAGGTATTATGGAAGTCCATGAGACCGATGCTATGATCTGCATGATTAAGGAAGGATCCCAGAGGGAGTAGGAAGAAGAGGAGGTAACTAGGTGGCCACCATGCAGGAGAAGCCACCTGGAATTCTCCTGCCACTGGAAGGACACCAGGCTGTAGAGAAGGGGCAGGAATAGGAGAGCCAGAGGCTGAGTGAGCCATGGTCGGTACTGCATTTGGGATTTCAACCACTTTCTGAGTTAACCCACAATTTATATTTTTACTGGGGAGTAATTGATTTTCCTGAGAAGTGAAGTAATATTCACTACACCGTATTCCTAAGATGTACCTATAAATAAAAGTATTTCAAGATAAGAAAGTGTTGAGTGAAGTATGATTTAGAACCCATCCCAAAGTGGGGATTTAGAAAAGGACAAACTTCTTACCAGCTCTGGGATCAGATTGTATATGTAAGAAATAATCAACATAGATACATACACAAATAGACAGATTCTGTAGGATTTTTTTTTTTTGAAAGAGAGAGAGAGAGTGGGGAGAGGAGCAGAGGGAGAGAGAGAATGTTAAGCAGTCTCCATGCTGTGAAGCCTGACGAGGGGCTGATACCACGACCCTGGGATCATGACCTGAATGGAAATCAAGAGTCCACCACTCAACCGACTGAGCCACCTAAACACTCCTTTGTCGGAATTTACAGCAAGAAAGGTATTTGCCTATTTTAAATTATATAAGTGAATTCGTTTTTGTAAAAATGTAAATAGTACACACAAAGTGAAGGTTCTTTAACTACCCCGCATAAAAATCCCACATGAAAATCCCCTATTTTTAAAACACTATTTTTTATAATTTCATATATTTATTTTGAGAAGGAGAGAGAGAGAAAGCGCCTGCGAGCAGGGGAGGGACAGAGAGAGAGGGAGACAGAATCTGAAGCAGGCGTCAGGCTATGAGCTGTCAGCACAGACCTGACATGGGGCTCAAACTCATGAACTGCGAGATCATGACCTGAGCCCAAGTCAGACACTCAACCGAGCCACCGAGGTAGGTGCCCCTCCATTTAACATTAACTCTTAAACAGCGTTTTCTGTTAGTATTCTAGATCTAATTTAATGTTTTTCTTGTAAAATATTTTCCAATCTGGAAATAGTTCCAATATTTCCAAATAGTTTCCAAATATAGGCATGCCAACATTTATTCCATTCTCCCACTGATAGAAATCTAAGATGTTTCCAGTTTTAGCTATTACCAACAATGTCACAATGCACAAACTTCTGCCCTTATGGAATTTATTCTAATTGGGAAAGAGTTTCATCTTGATGAAATGTAAAATACATAGGATATTAGAAAATAATAAATTGTCAGGAAAAAAATTAAGAAGGCTACAAAATGTCAGATGGGTAGGTAGCTGTAGTTTAGGTGAGGAAAGGCTTTATTGTGAAGATGATTTCTTTATGGCCTGACGGAAGTGCGAAAGGACAAAAGGACGTGTAAGTGACATACTGTATGTCTTTGCTACTCAATTGGGCATCCTTAGAATTTTTGAAATTGCATCAGCAACACTAGAATTATTTGTAACATATAAGTAAGAGCCAACTTAAGTATTTTTTACTATTACTCTACTGTAATAAACATGGCCTCAGTGTTTGCCAAATGTATTTTCTACGACTCTGTAAGTTTTCCATTTTCTGCATTGGTTAACCACCCTTTATCAGCACATTCATTCATTCAATACACTGCCTCAATTTTGCTAAGTCTAGTGAGCTTTTGGATTCCCAGTTCAGACTCTCTATCAAGTGCTTTTATTTCACAGCTTTTTCTATCCATATGAGTTGACCAGACTAATTGAATTATATCTACTTGCAGCAAATATATTCTATCCATCCTCTAGGAAAGCAGGTCTGGATGTATGGGGTCACAGACTCCACTGAGAATCTGATGCAAGCTATGGATTACCACCTAAAATACATATATTTTTGTATTCTCTTCCCACAAGATTTTGTATCTGACCATAGCAATATCCAGAAACCTAAGCATAGATCAGAGGCCAGGGCCCCTATGACAAAACAAAACAAAACAAAACAAAACAAAACAAAACATGAAAGGAAATTTCTTTTGAAACTCTAAAATCTGTCCCCAGTATCAAAAGGACAGTTGGAGAACATGGTAGCTGAATCACATATTACAGAGTCTCTGAAGCACTGCCGTCTTTTAGTTGTGCTTCAGCATAAAACCGGAGTTCGTAATAAGTGAGATTTTTAAAAAAACCACCTCTGTAGCTCATTGTTGTGTGTATCATAAGGTCATGTAACTCATTGTGTTTCTTTGTTAAGGTCCATAGGAGAAAGCTCTTTGTCTAGATTTAGATTCAGGAAAAAACTTTTATACTTTTCTGGACCAATGGCTTTGTTTTAACGTGCAGTGTCTACTGTAAATCCTATAATCTTGGTGGCTGTTAGAAAGCTTAGATTGGATGGAAACCAACTTGACAATAAACTATTTAAAAAAAAAAAGAAACTATTTAGATTGGACGCGGGGGCTTCCTTTACCATGTGAGTGGGTTACAATAGGCCTTATTTTCCAGGCTGTTTGGTAGACGATGTGATAAGCACCCTAGGAAAAATTTTCTCTGTATTCCTCATAGAACTGGGTAGTAAGTGCTCTTTTCAATCTCCATCTTCTTGAGGAGGAAACTGGACTTGTTCAAGGTCACAGAATAGCAGGGGAAGAACACAGACCCAGTTTTGTGACAGCAAAATGCTCCTAACCACTCTGTAACATTCCCTCACATAGCCGGTGTTTTGGATACCAACCTCTCCCCTTTCTCTATCTTACTACCCTACTTCTCTTCCCAGTTTTATTTTTTCATGTGTTTTCAATTTATTTTATCTTAATGTATTTTATACTTTCTTCCAAGTTGCCTTAAATTGTTTTTGGAAACGGGAGAGTATAAATAAATGAACACAGGTATTTCCAGGTAGTAATTATGCTCTCAGCAGACTTAGGTAAACATTTATACCCTCCTTTCCCTCTCTCCTAATTTATTTTCCTCAGCTTCGGAGTGCTATTAATACTTGGATGCTTTCAAAATCTTATCTAATTAAGACACTGAATATTTTATTTTGTTTGAAAAATTCCATGTCCCAGTTTTTTCTTTCTTTTTCCAAACATGTCGTTTTTGCCGCTATTTCTTCCCCTTTCAGACAGTATATTTATGATTTCCCTTTTCAGCTTATTGGTAAAGCTCTTACTGCCCTCATCCATCTTGTATGAATTAGCAGAGCTTTGTCTGAGACACTGAACCATTCTTTATGGAAAAGTAGTCCAGTAGAAGGGCAATATATTGGGATTTCATATGGTGGTTGCTCCATAGAAGGGCAATATATTGGGATCTTATATGGCGGTTGCTCTGCATTTCTTGGGAATCACTGATGTATTGGGTACATTTGTGTCAAACTGCTTAATTTCTCAGGGCCTTAGCTCTGACATCTAGGAAATGGTAAGACATTCACTCTATTTTTCTCACAGGGAAGTAGTAGTTAAAGATCAATGAAACGTTCTGAATGAGCAGGAAGAGGTGATGGGCACCCAGGGGAGTGGGGCTCAGTGCTGTCTCTGGAAGATCAAAGGGCTGGGCTGCCTCCTGAAGCCTCCTCTTCCTTCTGTTATTGAGCAGACCTGGATAGAGGCCATGGGTGGGCTGAGAAGGGACAGTGGAGGAGGTAGTGGGGGGCAACAGGGCCGCATATATATGTTCTCAAAGAAAAAAGACTTCTGGTGAATGAAGAGCATATGAAGGTGATTCCCCTCTCAGCCATATGTCAGAAAGGATCTGAATGTGCTTTACCCCCTCTCCCCACTCCTCCCATCCTGAGATGGGTAATGACGGTCTCAGGATGCTTTCTTCTTGTTTCCCACGACTGCAGATCTGAATTCCTACTCTTCTCCTTATTGTTCTGTTCTTTTCTCCTTGTACGATGCTCATCATTCTTCACTGTGGAAACTTCAACCTCCATGCAAAACCCACTCAGCAGACATTTCCTGCAGCTCTTGCTTGCTGTCCATTCATCTCATTATAAACCTACTCAGAGGACATCATTGAACGTTTACCTTTGTTAACTGTCTCTTAGAACATTTTCCTGTTTTCGTTGTTTGTATTCCCACCAGGCACTTCTCTCCTGCTCAGGAAAGCTTGATCAGCACCCCCGCTGTTCCTACACAAACCCTTCAGTTGGCCTTGTCTGAACAGAAAAGCATGACTTCTTGGTGGAAAAGTCAACTCTGTAACGAAGGCAGGTGCACATCTCTTATTTCTTGTCTGGTCTGTGAAGCTCTGGAAGTAATGACACCCCCTCCTTTTCCGGTAGCCTTGCCTCGTTCTGCTCCCATGAACCTAGGACTTCCATCTCTGCTGCGTGGTCCTCTCTGCTTCAGCCTGTGGTGTGCCAAGAGTTTGATCCACTTGGCTCTGGTTTCTTTTTAATGACTCCAGGTCTGCTGCCTCTACCAACTATGACTTATGGAGATTTGGGGACTAACATCTCCCCACACTCCCTACCCACCCCCTTCAACTGGCTTGCCAGTTTCTCATTTCCACATGGTGGGGGGAACCTGTTCCAGCTTCCCTTCCACGTGGTGCATGTGCATCCAGACCCCAATTCTTCCTCCAACTACTTAGAACTACAATAATTGCTGTGTTTTCTTTTGCCTTAAATCCTGTATGGAAGAAGTTTGCAGGATTTACTGAGTAAATAAGAAATAGATAAACTGAAAGACAGGCTAGCAAGGAGGAGCAGGGGTGGGGGGCAGAGAGAAAGGGGGCAGAACCCAAAGCAGGCTCCAGGCTCTGAGCTGTCAGCACAGAGCCCGACACCGGGCTCTAACTCATGAACTGTGAGATCATGACCTGAGCCAAAGTCAGATGCTGACCCCACTGAGCCACTCAGGGGTGCCCAGCAGAACTACTATAAAAAAATAAATGAGTAAACAGAAGATGTTTTCTTTCTCCAGTGCCACAAGGAGCTACTAGACCTCCGGGGCTCCCAGATTCTTATTCCTTGAATTCTTTCAATTTGGGTCAAGAAAGTGAGTACTTTGTGCTTTTAGGTGTATTTTAGGTATATTTAGGTTTCTTGGCAGTTATGTTTCATTAGCTCTGCAGCTCAGGACTAGGTGGATCTACAGGAAGAAAAGAGCAGCTAAAGATAAGGGCATTGTTAACTGGATTCCCAACTGGGGACCGTATGGGGGGAGAGTAGGGAGTGGTGTGCATCAGTAGCTGCATACAGAGTTGTGACCTTCAGGGACGTGGAGACAAACTGGGCACTGAACATGTCTGTTGCCTGCTCGAGAGGGCAAGAGTACTGAGCTTGAGGGGCCCCGGGTGGATCAGTAGGCTGATTGTCTGGCTCTTGACTTTGTTTCAGGTCACAATCTCATGGTTCTTGGGTTCGAGTCCCACATCAGACTCTGCATTGGTGGTGTAAAGCCTGTTTGGGATTCTCTCCCTCTCTCTCTGTCCCTCCTCTGATTATGCTCTCTCTCTCTCTCTCAAAGTAAATAAACCTAAAAAAAGGAGCTGAACCTGAGGCCAGCTGATTTTTTACTTACCGAACCACCACAATATCAGAAGATGACTCTTTGGGGAAGGATCTCTGTTTCACTTTTGATGTTGGTTGGCGTGGAAGACACGTTGGTTTTCCCATGGTGATATCAATTCTGCTTCCACATCTTCCAAGCTTCTCATTATGCCTACTTTCTTTTTCTGATCCTCATCCTTTCTTCCCTTCCCATTCTAAGCTTACTTTTTAAGTATGAGGTCGAGACAGAGGGGAAGCATGGTCAAGGCAGATGGGCCAGAGTAAAGAACTAACCCTGTTTTTGAGCCCGTTTGGAGTCACTTTCTTATACTTGTCTTTCTTCCTGCACATTTGAACAAAGATCTCTAGGGTTCTGGTACATACAGCATGATCTTAGGAAATTTCGATCAACACATCCCCTGATCCATAGACTCCTTGTCCCATGAGGAGATATATGGCAGAGGAGGGCCAGACAGGGTCCTGTAAAACAATGCATTTCAAACTATATTTGGTAAAGATCTATTTCTTTAAAATGTATAATGGTATTAGAAATAATATGTAATATGGAAGACCAACAATTTTGTAAAATTTAAAGTCATGTGCTTAGATGTTGTGGCAATGTCAAGTTGTTATAAAAGTTTCTGAATACTTAGACTTACTTTCTGTACTTCCCTGGCTGCATAAGTTAACTACTGGTTCCTGGACTCACACGGGGCTGTGGACCACACAGCCTGTGGACACAGAGTGTGGAGCCCTGCTTGGAAGCCTTCTTCCCTGGCTTTAAGAGAGGAGATTATCAGGGCACCTGGGTGGCTCAGTTGGTTAAGTGTCCAACTTTGGCTCTGGTCATGATCTCGTGGTTCGTGGGTTTGAGCGCCGGGCCAGGCTCTGCGCTGACAGCTCAGAGCCTAGAGCCTGCTTCAGAATCTGTGTGTGTCTCTCTCTCTGCCCCTCCCCTGTTCGTGCTCTGTCTCTTTCTGTCAAAAATAAATTTTGTTTTAAAAAAGAGTGGGGATTGTCATCTGTTGTTCTGATAATAAATTCCTCAAGGCACCTGTGTGGCTCAGTTGGTTAAGCATCTGACGCTTGGTTTCAGCTCAGGTCATGATCTTATAGTTTGTGGATTCGAGCCCCACGTTAGGCTATGTGTCTCTCTGTTTCTTTCTCAGCCCCTACCCTGCTCATGTTCTCTCTCTCTCTTTCTCTCAGGATAAATAAATAAACTTAAAAAAATAATAAATGCCTCTTTTCACTCAAGCTCATATAGTTTCTGTTATTTGCAACCAAAAGAATCTAATAACTTTTTTGGAAAGGAGCCAGCTCCTTGGTCTATTTTAGAGGACTCACAGGGGTAATTCACCCCCACCCTTTTATACATGATGCATTTCTGAAACTGTGGACTCTCATCAAATGATGTGTTTGCATGTTATAATGCATGTTTTTGTTTCCAGAGAATTAAGATATGTTATGTCTTTAATTATACCTCATGTTGTAGGTATAGTCTTCAACAAGATTTTTCTAGACACTATGTATATTCTTTAATTGCATTCTGGTTTGTTTTTACAAGTTTTTTTTTTTTTTTTAAGTAGTCAGTGCCCAATGTAGGGCTTGAACTCATGACCCTGAGATCACTTGCTCTACTAACAGCCAGCCAGGTGCCCTGTTGTTGTTGTTGTTTAATTGCACACTTCGTCAATAAGTCAAACCCTTAAGCATCTCACTGAAGGTAAAGATGTTCTGTTTTTGAGGCACAAAATATTTTTTACACTTGTATCAGCTGTATGAATTCCTGATGCTTACACTGTGTGCAAGCAGTGCATACACTTCCATTTTTCTGCGTGGAATTATTCCTCTTCGATGTTCATTCATCAGACAATGCATGAGAGTATATATCTGGTCTGATAGATACACAAATATGTAAAAATAAAAAATAAAGTTGTCTATCTATTGAACTAATGTATGAATTAATTCATAGTATGAATGTACCATGTTCAAAAAAGCGAGGTTATTCAAAAGGTGAATGTTTGAAATTTCACAATTGTGGTAGAACCCAGAAATATTTCAAGAATTGAGAACTGTGCTCTCACATAACTAAATATATGTAAATAAATCAAATATTTTTATTCAATTTTTGGTCTGGTATTTGCGTAAAATACTCATTCTAGAAGCACATTCCACATTTGCTCCCCTCCTCTCCCTCTCTTCTCCAATACCATCTTCCTTCTTCCCCTTCTCTCTTCTTACCAGACCTTCCCCCAGTTTCTTTATTTCTTCCATAATTATCAATTATCTACTTTTGGCTTTGCACAGTGCTAAGTGTGAATATGAAAAAGTATAGAAAATGGCCCTTGCCATTTGCAAAATCACTGAGGAGATCAGATACACACAATTCTGTGGAGTTAAGCAGCTTCACACAAGTTAAGGCACCAGCTCAAGTATTGAAGCAGAGATAGCAGAAGGTGCTGTATTTAATGCTGTATATAATGAGACGTGCTCCATCACAGGAGGCAAAGAAAATATTATCTGAGGGCTTGAGTAGCCAGGGAAAGGGTCTCCGAGATAGCATGTTTGGAGCTGAGCCTACAAGGGAAATTAAGACTTGGATTAACAGAAAAGGTTGGGCAGGAAATTTAAGAGGGTGATACTACAAAGCAGCCTGGTATTCTAAGAGTAGAGTATAAGAAGATTTGTCCAGAACAGAGGAAAACTAGAGAGAGGACATGATGGATATGACTGAGAATCAAGATTGGGTTCATACTATGGACCCATGAATTACCAGCCTATTGATCTTGTCCCACTGGACAAGTAGAGTATAACTCCTTGTTTGGGGTTCTCCAAGGTCAAATTCTGTGCTTTGCTGTACTTCCTTGGCATTCATCTCTACTCTCTTCACATAGAAGGCTGTTTACTGCAAACACCTACTTTTGTCTTTGGGCTTTTATCTCCCCCCTCCATCGCACCCTTTACCCCTGTCCTGGCCATGTGAGCATGGCCGTCTGGTGCAAAGGATAGGCTAGAAGTTTCAGAGAGTTAAGTCTCTAAACTGATGTCCAATGAGAATTTGGTGAGTACTTATTTTAGCTTCTTTACCCCCTACTTGGGATAAAACCAGGGCTTGTTTTTGTCTCCCAGAGTTCCCTACCAGGAGTGAAATCCAGTGTCCCACAGTGGACATTATAGTATTGGGAATGCACCATTTATTGGCTGCCTTTCTTTCCCTGCCTCACTGTCTCACTGTCTTACTGGGGTTTCCCAGTGTCAGTTTCCAGATGAATCTGTGTCTCACAGTCAAATTTTGGGAAGTCCAAATCAACAGACCAAGTAACCTTCTCTGTATACCAATTTCATTCATTGAAAATGGATACTCTTCTATATGTAGGACACCATACTATTGCGAGGCGTTCTGGTACATATAATGAAGGTGTGACCTTTGGATTAAATGGAAACATTGATTTATTCATGTTTAATGGTAACTGTTAATAAATAACACCACCATAGAAGTTTATTTCTCATTTATGTAACAGTCCAATGAAGTTTTCTTCCAAGCAGTCAATCAGAAACAAACTATTGCGAAATCTCTGCCATTGGCAATAATACATAACTTCTAGGTTTTTTTCTGGGGATAATCTCCACCCCAGTTAGTGAGAAGGAGGAAAAAGCAAGTGGGAGAGTGCTCATAAAAGAGTGTGTATTTCTGTTAAGCCTGGAAGTGGCATACATTCTACTTCTATTCCACATTCTACCCCAACCAAATTCAGTCACAAGGTCAAATCCAAGTGTAAGTAAGGGAGGCTGAAAAACATGTTCTAGCTGTGTGAGTGAAGAGGAGGACATGGATTTTGGTATACAACCAAAAAGGACATATTAATTGAACAGATGGGTAAAACAAAAAATTAAATATTTCATCAGAGGGCGGGAAATGGTGTCTGTCTGGACCACCATCGGGCACTCAGTGGCTTCTCCAGTATTTGACACATGCAAGGCACTAAGTATTTGTGAACTGAATTATGTGTGTCTCACCAGTTCCTCCCTGGAGGTGTGTAATGGTTCTCTATCTGTTGTTTATTTCCATGGTTCCCTCTGAGCCTACCTTGGGGTTTGAATTCAGATGGCAGTGACTGGGAGGTGGTGCCATTTCTGTACTGACGGAGTGTACAGAATTGTGCTGCCCAATGGGAGAGAGGGGCTCCTGGGTGGCTCAGTCAGTTGAGCTTCCGACTTTGGCTCAGGTCATGATCTCCCCACTCTGTGGGTTCGAGCCCCGGGTGGGGCTCTGTGCTGACAGCTCAGAGCCTGGAGCCTGCTTCAGATTCTGTGTCTCCCTCTCTCTCTCTGCCCCTTCCCCGCTCACACTCTGTTTTTCTCTCTCTCTCTCAAAAATAAGTAAACATCAAAAAAAAAAAAACCCCAAAAAAAAACAAAGGGAGAGAGATTTCTTCTTTTTCCAGGTTTTGGAGTTTCAAGTAGCGTTCTCATTAAGAATGGAAAGTAATTTTTAAAAATGTAAAAAAATGAAGGAAAATGTTTATCTCCTAATAAATGCTATGTGTGCCTCAATTTTCATGGATGTGGAATATCGAAAAAGCTCCTTCATATGACAGCCGAGATATTTTAAGATCACAAGGGGTACTTGGCTGGCTCAGTTGGAGGGCATGTGATTCTTGATCTCGGGGTTGTGAGTTCAAGCCCCATGTCACGTATAGAGATGACTAAAATAAATAAATATATTAATTAATTAATTTTAAAAATCACAACAAAATTTTGATATCTGAAATATAACACACTTTCAAAGCTTTTCCAATATGAAATAAACTGTTTGTGGGGATTTTTGAGAAATCTTTGAACTGATTAATATATTAAAACCTCTTATTGAAATAAAAATATATATAAGAAGTTTCTAGTTCAATGGATTTTCTCAAACTGAACACACCTATGCAGCCAGCGCCCAGACCCAGAAGCAGAATTTACCATCACACCAAAAGCTACCTTCAGGGGCGCCTGGGTGACTCAGTTAAGCATCTGACTCTTGATTTTGGCTCAGGTCATGATCTCATGGTTCATGAGTTCGAGCCCCATGTCGGGCTCTGTGCTGATGTCACAGAGCCTGCTTGGGATTCGCGTTCTCTCTCTCTCTCTCTCAAAATAAATAAATAAACATTAAAAAGAAAAGCTACCTTTGACTCCTTTCCCCACCCACTTCCTCCTAAGGGATAAGGTATGACTTCATTAGTTTAGCCTAGAATTGCCTGTTTTTGTCCTCAGATGAGTACAACATACAATATGTACTCTTTTCTACCTGGCTTCATGCACTCAAAGTATCATTGTGAAGCTCACTGATTTATGCAGTGAGTCCTCATTGCTGTATTTTTCAAATATACTACCATTTATTATCGATTCTATTTTTTTTAAGTTTATTTATTTATTTTGAGAGAAAGGGAGAGCGCATTCATGATCAGGGGAAGAGCAGAGAGAGAGGGGAGAGAATCCCAAGCAGGCACTGCACTGTCAGCACAGAGCCCAACATGGGGCTCGAACCCACGAATCATGAGATCATGACCTGAATGGAAGTAAAGAGTCAGATGCTTAACTGAGTCACCCAGACGCCCCCTATTATCCATCCTATTGTTAATGAGCTTTTGGGAGTTCTCCACTTTGGGCTACTGTTGGCACTGATGAATTTTTAAGAAACCAATGCATTGTAATGAAGTCACTCAACTAGTGGTCTGGTAGCCAGACTCTATTAACTGAGTTTTATTATTGTGAATTATTCTTTTTGATTGATTGATTGATTGGTCTTAAGTAGGCTTCATGCTCAGCATGGAACCCAACATAAGGCTTGAATTCACAACCCTGAGATCAAGACCTGAGCTGAGATCAAGAGCCGGATGCTTAACTAACAGAACCATTCAGGCATCTTTGGATTTATTTTCTCTTAGTAAAATAAATGATGGGTGTACTAGGGAGTTAAGAGAGGGAACTAAAAAACCTGTTATCTATTGCTGTACAATAAAACCCCCCCAAATTTAGTGGCTTAAAAAATAAATTGTATTATTTCTCATGATTTCATGGGTTGATCGGGATTAGCTGAGCAGTCATCCACTCTGAGTCGTGCAACTAGAATCCTCATGTGGTTGCCATTCAGCCTGGGAATATCTGAGATGGTTTCATCCACATGTCTGGAAATGTGTGTGGTTCTAGAGTGGCTGGAATGGCTGAGGGTTGCCTGCACCTCCCTTCCTCCTTCTCTCTCTATATTGATATTGAGATCTACCATCCCTTATGAATGTAGCCCAAGCTTCTTTATGTGGAAGTTGGATCCTAAGAAAGGGAAAATAGAAGCTGCATGGCGTCTTGAGGCTAAGGCTCTAGAACTCACAGAACATCACTTGCATTCTATTAGTCAAAGCAAATCACAGGGCCAAACTGAGAATCAACAGGAGGGCAGTTAGACTCCCACAGCTGATGGGCGAAGCAGTGTGCTTTTTCACCAGGCTGAAAAGAATCGTTGGTAGCCATCTTTGCAGTCAAGCTACCACAACGTGGGGGAGGGAGGAAGACTGTGCAAAGTTTTTATGGTTATGTGGAGAAATGAATAGATAATGGTACGGAAAAGGAGTAAAACTAATGGAGGAGGAGGGATTACTGCATAGAGTTGAAAGTGCAGTAATGGAGAGTCAGGATAAATATATTATCTCCCGTCCTTTGTTGCTGTGGGTGTGTTCATTCACCTAGCAAATACTTAATGCAGGAGACGTGAGGCAGTGTAGTAGACTGATAGATCATCTCTGGGAGGTGTGGTATCCTTCAAGACTGACTCTTGAGAGGGCAGCAAATCTTTAGAAATCAGATTGCTCAAAGAACAAGGAGAGGGACTAAGGTAGGGACTCAAGGGAAACTGGGACCCCTAGAAATCAGGGAGTAAAAACGCTGGGGAGGGAAGGGCCTGAAGTGATTTCTGAGATTCTCTGTGGCCTGCACATGACTGACAGGTACCCATGAACTTTCATATTGGTTTAATTTAAGAAGCTCAGTAGTGTGGGAAGTTTCAGTATTGTTGAGGAAGTCTGTGAAGATGTCCAGTCAGTGTGTTGGCTTTAGTTGATGGTTCCAGAAGATTGCAAAGGCTTTGGCCATGTTTGATTAGCCACTGGAGAAGGAAGGAGAAGAGATTAGGAGAACCTGGGTCAGCATGGACTTTTGCAATTGGTTGAAGAGGAGACATATTTTGGAATTTTTAGGCCCAAAAGCTTTAGGCAACTCCAGCTGACATCCCTGATGGTTTTAGTGACCTGAAAAGGATGTCAAGGTTCAGGGGTCCAAAGGGAACTCTGGTCAGTAGGGCAGTAGCACTTTATCTGTGTCATGTCAGGATCTGATTTTCTTTGCTTCAGAGCTGTCTCTTGTCATTGCGCTTTACCACTAGAAGAGACAGGATTTGATGTGTGACTTGCCCAGTTCCCTTGTTCCTCAAGGGACAACGTTGAGGTGGGTGTTCCTCACTCCTTGCAAGTGGGATTCAGCTTCAGCAGTTTACAGTTTGCGGTTGGCCTAATAACATGTGCTTTAATGACTGCCTTCACTTTCAACTGTTTTAGAATATGGGGTATTGACAGACCAACCGGACCAGGCAATAGTTGCCATGTGAAAGGTAGTTTGTTACTCGTAGTTCCCAAGAGGAGGGGCACACTCATCACGGGGGGTTGGTGGGACAAGTGGAAACAATGGGGTTGGTCAGGAGGCAGAAGGAGAGGAGAAATTGGGAAAGAGCGCTTCTTGTGGTTTCCTCGAGAAGGAACAGAAGGGACAGGATAAGAAGGTTTAGGATTGGCTAGTTGGGCTATTTTAGCAGGCTCTAAGGCATAGGAGTTGTTCCTAGTGGTCCGGTACCTAGTCCTGGGTCTTTAGGGCAGATGAATAATGGCCTGGAGTTTGACAGCCCAACAAATGAGGTGGCTAGGATGTGGGCTCTGGGTTGGTTGGCTTATATCTGAATCTGGCTCATGGGCAAGTTAACTATCTCCAGAAAATGGCCAACTCTGGAAGGGGCAGTCCCCCTGAGGGTTGGCAATGCTCTGGATGCCAAAGCATCAGAATATAGAAAATAAAAGACATAGTAAATATAGACTCTTGCTTCTGTTTTCCCATATCCATGTTCTTGTCTCTTTCCAGGTAAATTGCCTGAATCTGAATCCTTCTCTCAGGCTCTGCTTCTGAGGGAATCAAAACTAATTCAAGTAGTTATGGTGACTCTTTTAATAATCTGGATTTGAGTTGCTCAACTAATGTGGTGGCAGTGAATATAGAAAGGGGTTCTCTAGAATACCCACAATGTTTTCACTCTAGAATCACATTAGTTGCATCAGAAAGTATATATGTATTTTTTCCCCAAATGAATTTAATCCCCAATAAAATTTAATCCCAACCCTTATCATTGGCTGCTTGATTAGTATGCTGGCATGATCCCATAGAATCCATGAGACCTCATTTCTAAATATTCAGAAAATATGAAAGCTGGTTATTAAAATGTTGGTAGCTTGAAATTGGCCATCATGGGAGTATCTGCGCCATAGAAATTGGCAAGTGCTGAAAATCAGGGTTTGTCCTCCAAGAGTTTTTTTCCAGCATGCCACCACTACTGTGGGAAGTTTATGAATAAAAGCACAAAGTGGCATGGAGTTTTAGTGCTGGAAAAGCAATCAGGAAACATCTAATCTCATTTCTTATGTCAAACATGAGAAATCAAGTCCAGAGAGGACCAGAGTGAAATCTACCCAGAATGAGCATCGGTGGCAACACAGAGGCCAACACAATTTTCTTGATAAATAAGATTCCTCACAAATTTCATACCTGGCTGGGATTTTTAAAATCATTACGAGTCGGGGCACCTGGGTGGCTCAGTTGGTTGAGCATCTGACTCTTGGTTTTGACTCAGGTCATGATCTCAGAGTTTGTGAGTTTGAGCCCCTCATTACGCTCCTTGCTGACAGTGCAGAGCCCACTGGGGATTCTCTCTCTCCCTCTTCTTCCCCTGCTCATGCCTGTGGGTGCACTATCTGTCAAAATAAATAAATATACTTCAAAACTTTTTTTGATTTTAAAAAGTAAAATCATTATGAATATTACTAGAATTGGTATTTTTTTTCCATTTTCAGGTTTTATTTACAAAGTAGTGTGTAAATGGGGAGGGGAGAATTGGGGGTGAAGAAGGGAGGGAGGGGGAGATGCAGAGAGCCCTCTGCAGTATTCCCCACCGGCAGTTCAATTGAATAAAACCATTTTGTTGAAGGCTGAAGAAAATACATAAAAATTCCCTGAGCATTTGTTAACACTGTAAATATGGAAAGTCTGTTATTTAACAGCAGTTAAATAGATGCCAAAGGGGAACATTGTGACAAAATCTCAACCAAATATTGATATGAACATATTTCTGTTTGCGTGAAAATATGTTCCCTCCGTATGGGAAAGGAAGCTGAAAGGAGAGAAATACAAACAACACACGGAAGAAATGTCAAGTGGAGAAGCTGTTTTTCTGCCAGAGAAAACCACTCCTCTTCATTCTGCGAATCTTCCTGGAGAGGTTGTCGTGAAATTTACTTACAGAAGTGGGAAGCCAAAATTCTCTGGTTCAAGGAAAACTGACAGATTTTAAGGACTGCCATTTGGTAAGGTTGGAAACACCCAATATGGATAGACTCTGAGCAGGTATTTGACTGACTCATCAGGGCTTTTTAAATCCTGGAGAAATTTCACTTAGAGAAATTTGTGTGTATCCACGTATTTACCTAGAGAAATCTTTATTTGGTATCATTATCCTTGGTCCTGAGAGTCCAGTGTGTTTTGAACTCAGTGCTGCCAGCAAGAAATGGAGTCCACCATTTTCGATCTTCTAGGTCAGATTCCAGATTAAGAAAAATTAGAATATTATCCTCCTGATAACTTTCTTTTCTTTCCGAATATGAAACAAATTGAGACTATTATTAATATTGAGATGAATAAAAAAAAGAGATCAAGCCACAAAGATGAAAAATAAAACAGCCCCCAAACACATCATACTAGTCTATCCTTGAGAAATACAGGAGACAAATCCTAATTGAGGAATGTAGTCTACAAATGCCTGCTTTCTACTCCTCAAATGTCAGGATGAACGAGGAAGTCTGAGAAACGGTCATGACCAAGAGCAACATAAGGAGACAAAACAACTAAATGTGTGTGTGATCCCAGGAGTTGGATCCTGGAACAGGAAAAGGACATCAAGGGAAACCAAGGCAATTTCGGCAAGATATGAACTTTAGTTAATAATAATATGTCAATATTGATTCATGAATTGTGATAAGGTACCCTGGTAATGCAGGATGTTCAGAACAGGGAAAACAGAGTGTGGGGTTTATGAGAACAGCCTATAAACTCTTTGTCATAATTCTGTAAATCAGAACCTGTTCTAAAATGTTTTAATTTACTAAAAAAAAAAAAGATCAGAAACTATTGTGGGGGTTGGGGGAGAAGCAAACTGTCTGTTAGGTTTGGCTTTTATCTTTTACTCATTGTTTGTGCACAGTCTTATCCCACTGCTGTCGGGAGAAGTAGCCCTGTGCTTGAAGCAGGAAACGGGAGATGCAAGGGGACAAAAACATCGAGGATAATTGATGACTTGCTGGTGACAGTGTATAGTAAGTATCAAAAGAGACCTTGTTCTGAGTACCCAGTACTGCAGTACCCAGTACTGCAACCAGTGGGCACTTCATGTCCAGGAAGTCTCTTACTCTTACTCTACATGGGAACAGTGATGTCTGTGGGAGGGGACCGGGAAAGAAGAACCCAAACTTGCAAAGTTCATGCTTCACTTCTTTCAACGGGGCCCTTGTTGGGGAAAAGAGGCCAACGGTTAGTGACTATTGCTTTTTATGCCTGTGTTTGTTTCCTGAGTCTCTCTCTTTTTGTGATGGTTTCCAAGGATGGCCACCATGATTCCTTTCCTCCCTGTATGGACATGCTCCTCTTCACATCAAGAGGTAGAATCTAACTCCTCTTCCCTTGGATCTGGGTTGAGCTGAGTGACCTGTTTCACTGAGAGATGAGGAGGAATTGACATGCTGGGGCCTCTGTGGCTGGGTCATTAGAAGCTCAACGGCTTTTTCGCGGGCCTCTTAGGATGCTTGCTCAGGGAGCACTGTCTCTCAGGACTCTCCTTGGAGAGTCTCCTTGGCAAGCCACCACACCGTGAGGAGAGCAGTCAGTCACATGGAACAGCCGCCGGTGTCCCAGCCAAACGTCCATCCCTGATGCCGCGATGTGAGTGAGGCATTTCTCACGTGCAGCCCAGTTACACCGTCACCTGATTCCCGTGCCAGCCACCATCTGACTGTCACTGTAGGACAGACATCAAGCCAGAATAGCCCAAATGGGCTCAGTCAACTCACAGAATTGTGAGAGAAAATAATAAATTATCATTTTAAGCCTATAAGTTTTGGGGTGGCTTCTTTGTTTATGTTTATTTATTTTTGACAGAGACAGAGACAGAATGTGAGGAAGGGAGGGACAGAGAGAGAGGGAGACACAGAATCCAAAGCAGGGTCCAGGCTCTGAGCTGTCAGCACACAGCCCAACTCAGGGCTCAAACTCACAAACCAACCGTGAGGTCATGACCTGACCCAAAGTCACATGATGCTTGTGACCACTGAGCCACCCAGGTGCCCCATGGGGTAGCTTCTTAAGCAACAATAGACAGCTAGAATTCTCCCTGAAAATGCAACCTAGCTAGCTTTTTCCCAAGGTTTGACCAAGAGGTGACGTAAGCCTCTGAAATGTAACCTACATGGTCCTGTACTATCTGGAAAAGTCGGAAATCAGTAACACGGATAAGTATAGTTCATAATTGAATGTTTAAACCTGGGTATTTAATGGTAAACAAGACACATTTAAGGCTCACAGATTTTATCTTAAAGGAACTTTATGGGTTCCCCTCCTCGGTTTTAATATTTCTTTCACCTCCTTAGGATTATAGGGCTCTATATATAAGACCTGGGGAAGTTTTCTTTTTGCTTTTAATTTTTAGGTTTTACTCTTTTTTTTGATCACCCTCCAGTGATAACGTGTGTGTGTGTGTGTGTGTGTGTGTGTGTTAAAAGAAGGAAAAGAAGATAAGAAAAGGAAGGAAGGAAGAAAGGCAGTCAGCATTTGGTTGGTGAAGTTGGGACTTTTGTGTCTTCTCCTTCTGTATCTCTGTATTTGTATCTTCTGTATCTCTGTTTTTAAATCCCAAAAACAATGCTATGAGTCTGATACTGTCAACATCTTTATTGTACTGTTAAAGAAACTGAGGCATGGGGAAATTTAAGAAATTTGTCCAGTGTTGGCTAGTAAGGGTTAAATGGGGGATTTCAGACCTGGGTTGTCTGATTTTAAAAGCCATGTTTTCAATTTGCCACTCAACATCTGCAAATTTTAATAAGGTGTATTTAATTTTAATCAATTAATGCTTATTGTAATTAATTAATTCCACATGCATAGTTAGCTATGTATTAGTCTGTGGCTTATTATTAAGTGCTCAAGGCAGCTACATTTGCAAACCCTTTAGTAACCGGGCCTGCATTCCTGTGAGCATGAGTATGCAAAATGATAGGCACACACATATTCTTTTCAGAGTTCTCAGCTCTTACAGGGAAGAGCATTGGAAAGAGAGAGCACAAGAACAAACAACAACAACAAAAATATGGTACAGGGTCAGACGGACCCAGGTCTGAATCCTGGTTCTGGCTCTGGAGCAAGTTACCGAGCTCTGCTTAGTTTCCTCATCTGTGAGAGGTGGGCACTAATGTGTTTTACACAAGGTCATGGGAAGGAAAGGGATTTCTATACATCAAGTGCCTGCCCACGGTGGGAGAAGTGGTTTAGCACCATTATGAAAGTCTTGGGGTTTGGAGTCAGACAGATTGGGGTTTGAAACCCATGTCCGGGTTTTGTATACAACTGTATACAATTTCAGGCAAACTAATGCGAGAACGAGATGAGATAATGTTTGCAACACATACATTACATCCCAAGACCTAGAAGCATAGTGGTTATGATGACGCTAGTGCTACTTCCCCTCCACCTCCTCTATCCCCTTCTGTTCCCCATTCTCTCATTCTTTGGGGACAAATTGGTATGCTTGTGTCAATAGCAGATCACCCCTCCTTTTGTTTTTATCATGGAATAATTTAAATACAGTAAATTCACGATTTTCGGTGTACATCTCCGTTAGTTTTGATAGATGCAGACGGTTGTATAACAATGACAAGACATATGGCATTTCTGTTACCCCACAATTCTTATCACTTGTTTGTGTCAATTCCTACCCCAGCCTTAAACTGTGGACGCCATTAGTTTTTTAACCTTTTTGGAATGTTACATAAAAGAAATCATATAGCAGGTCATGTTTTGCATCTGGCTTCTTTCACTTAATGTAATGCATTTCAGATTCATTTTCAAAAGGGTCTTAATTACTTTTAAAAATACACTTTTTCCCCCTCTGTTGCATCATGCTGATGGTGATAGATGAACTAATTAAGGGTGAGATCTCAGGAGTCTCTCTTACGCTCAGAGATTATTCTATTCTTTGGTTCACTGAAGTGCCAGCAAAAACCCCAACCAAATTAAACCAAATGAAAACAACAGAACACCAGAGTATCAGTTTCGACCAATGTAGAATAGTATTCTGTGACAAGCAAAACTTTAAAACCTCATTTTATTTTTTGCACTATCAAAAAAGAAGGAAAAAGAAAAAGAAAAAGACTACTCTGATTTTTTTTTCCTCATTTACCCATTTGTTTTACAGGAATGCTTTCTTGAGCGACTTGGTTGCACAAATCTGCAGCATCCCCTTGTGAATTCGGTGTTTTTGAATACCATTTGAGCCACTTACATCCTCTGTATTTAGCCATAATGTGGTTTATACTTTCATGCTGACTCCATACATACTAGTTGGCAATGGATTGAAATGAAGCCTGCTGAGGAGAATCCGTTGACAGTAGGAACTCAGGAAGATCAACGGGCTTAGGGAAAATGGATCACAGTCTTTTTCATATTTTAACTCATAGGGATTCCAAATCGTGGCTTCCTAGTTCTTACTGTTAAGTCTTAAACAAGGAGGTAGGGGAAAAGAGACATACAGAGCCATTTTCGTTCTTTGGAATTGAATAGGAAATAGGAAGGGAAGGTCAGACATGATTCAAATGGAATGAATATAGCAGACTTTGGGGGAATTAAAACAAGTAAGCTTTTCTACTGATTTAATGCAATGATTCCTTCAAACCACAATTCCAAACTTCAAATGTTTTATTATTTCTGTCTTTAGTTGCCATCTTCATGCTTTGCTGCTATAGAAACTGCTAGTTGTCTCCCCATATTTATTCTGATGACAGTGCAGTAGCCCAGCAGTAGGGCTGTTCATTCAACAAATAATTTTGAGGTGCCTACGAGGCATTGTGCTTGATGTACAGAATTCAGTGGTGAGCAAAACAGCCAGCTCTTGTCCTCATGGAATTTACAAGCTGGTGAGATTTTTGAGAATATCTTATAAACTCATGATAACTTCCTAAGGCCCTTCCCATAAGCATCTGCCAAAATATAACTCTCAGTTCGACAAGACATGGAAAATACAGGCATAGTGTTTGGTTTGAAAAATGAAAGATGACTCCAGAGATTCTGAAGCCTTAATATTGTTGTTTTATTATTTTTGCAGTCTATATTTTATTTTATTTTCACTTTATTGAGATATAATTGACACAACACTGTAAGATATCTATCTGTTTATTTATTTAGAGGCAGCAAGTGGAGGAGGAGGGGAGAGGGAGATCCCCATCATGGACCCCAATGTGAGGACTGATGCTGGCTTGAGCCCATGACCATGGGATTATGACCTGAGCCAAAATCAAGAGTTGAACGCTCAATAAACTGAGCCACCCAGGCACCCAACAGTGTAAGATATTTAACGTGCACACTATGGTGGTTTGATATACAGTTGACCCTTAAGCAACATGGAAATTTGGGGCATTGGCACCCCCCTACTGAACTGAAAATTGTGCATAACTTTTCACTGCCCCAAATTTAACTACTGGTAGCCTACTTCATATTGACCAGAAGCTTTACTGATAATATAGTCAATTAACATACATTTTGTATGTTTTATATATATATATATAGTTTATTTATTTATTTTGAGAGAGAGAGAGCAAGCGAGCAGGAGAGGGGCAGGGAATAGGAGAGAGAGGATCCCAAGCAGGCTCCACATTATCAGCACAGAGCTTGATGTAGGGCTCAAACTCAGGAACTGTGAGATCATAGCCAAAGTTGGATGCCTAACTGACTGAGCCAGCCAGGTGCCCCTTTTATATGTATTATATATACTGTATTCTTGTAATAAAGTTAGATAGAACAAAGAAAATGTTATTAAGAAAATCATAAGGATGAGAGAATATACTTACAGTACTGCACTGCAGAAAATCCATGGTTAGATAAGATAAGATAAGATAAGATAAGATAAGATAACGTGTGTGGCTTGAACCCATGTTGTGCAAAATTCAACTGTACATACATACACATTGTGAAAGGATACTCCCATCGAGTTAATTAACATATCCATCAGCTCACATATTTTACCTTTCTCTGTGTATGAGAACACTTAAGTCCTACTCTTGTAGCAAGTTTCAATTATATAATACTGGATTAGCCACTATAATCACCATATTTCACACTAGAACTTCAGAAACTGAGGGGTGTCTGGGTGGCTCACTTGGTTAAACGTCTGACTCTTGATTTCATCTCAGGTCATGAGCTCATAGTTCATGGTGGGTTTAAACTCCGTATCAGTTCTACACTGACGGTGAGGAGCTTGCTTGGGATTGTCTCTCTCTCTCTCTCCCTCTCTCTCTCTGTCCTTCCTCTGCATGCATGCTCTCTCTCTGAAAATAAATAAGTAAACTTAAATAAAAAAAGAAGCTCAGAACCTACTCGTTTTATAACTAAGAGTCTGTACCTTTTTACCAACCTCTTCCTATTTCCCCCATCCTCCAATCCCTGGCAAGCACTCTTCTATTCTCTGCTTCTATCCTTACAGGTGACCCAACTTGCCCTGGCCAGCAAGCTGCTGCAGATCTCTTCTACTTTCCTTCTGCCTGTTGCTTCTGACATTCTGCTTCAGCCCTAGTTTCCATAAGAGGTCCTTAAAATCTCTTCTGTGGGTTCTAGTTCATGTCATCTGTCTTGACTTCTGGCTGTTGGCTTATTGTTCAGCATCAACATCTCCCCTGAGTTGTGAATGTAGGCTTCCCCCCCTTCAATGCTAAGGTCTGAACTGAAGCCAGAAACAAATGTTCCCAGCTTCTTGAAGACTCATTGCACTTTTTCACTAGCTGATATATTAGGCTATGCAGTCCTTTTCTTCTCAGGAACTTACCCCGATTCATCCAGAACTCAATTTAGATGCTGAAGGGACTGCTTTGCATGTAAACTGCCCCTTTCCCCAAAGTTTAGCCAAGACTATCACCTCAAACTTAAAGGCTCTGACCTTCTCTTCTTTGGGACAAGGACGATAGCCATGTTTTTCCTCCCATTCATTTGGGGGTCCTATCCCTACAGCTTCTGCCATCACTCCAAACTAATTCAGGTGTTTCATATCTAAAGAGGCTCACCAAGCTTACATCTCAATAAAATCATAGGTAGCCCACCCTATCTGCCCTCCCATGTAGGCCTGAACATGCTCAAATTCAACCGATTAGGCAGCCAATAAATATTTCTTGGATGTTTTCTATATGCCAGGCAAAACAATGATAAACTGATTTAATATCTTCCTTAATAGTTATGTTCAAGTAAAACTTTTAATGGATAAGCAGAGAAGACTCTCCCTGGGATCTGACTAGATGTAGAATTTCAGGATGCGATAGTCTTCCACTGTTCCTTTGGTCTCTGATTTAGTCAATTTCACTGGACTAACTAGTTAGAAAAAAGTATATAATGTCTTTCAAAATATTGCTGCAAATATGTCACAGTTTCTTTATTATAACATTTTTCACTACTGTTAACTCTTACTGACAGTGAATTTATCTATCCAACTCATATCCCTTCTCATTCCTGATGCCTGTTTCTTTTCAGACTGGCTCAGTAAATGAGGATAACGTGTCCTTTACAGAGAGTAGTGGTTCAGAACATGTGTGCATTGTAGATAGAATTAGAATTCAGGCACTGGGAATGACCTTGGCAGTATATTTATCTTTACTAAGACTTAGTTTCCTCTTATGTATAATGGGTGAAAATTATTGCATCTCTCTCCCTCATGAAATGAAGGCAGTCAATAAATAATGTCCATATTATTACTTAATAGTAATCATAGCATTCTGAAACTAATTTGGATCTTAGAAATCATCCATTTATACATAGCTGATAGCATCTTTTGACACACATTTTTCTCCAAACTGAGCAAAATATTTTTAACTGCACTATGCACGCATTCCTCCCTGCACAAATTGCCTTAAATATTTCAAGTTCAACAATATTAGAGACCTAGGTAGGCTAGAAATTAAGCTTGGATTTGGCACCTATTAAAATAATGTTTCCTGACAAAGCTTTAATGAAAATAAAAATAGCTATAAAAGAATTTTTTACACCAAGCTGATTCATATCCTAGTTAAAAGTGATCACAATGTTTATGCCCATCATGAACCTGGTTTCCACTTCAAACAGGAAATGGCTTGCATGAGAAATATTTTCTTCCATTTGTCTTCTCACCTGGTATTGCCTAGGATTTTACAAGGCTGGACTGGGACTGTCTAGGGGACAGCGGAATCCCAGAGACACAATGGGCTGACATCTAATTCACACTAAGGCGTTAAGGAGAGAATCAGTAGAAGTTCAAATTGGGACATACCAGAGACTAAGGGCTTGATTATAGAATATAATTGAGGCTAAGTAGCCAAGTATCTTCATCCATTTAGGCTACAAAGTAACCATGAATTGGATGGTTTAAACAACTTTTATATTTCTCATTGTCTGGAGGCTGGGAAGTCCAACAGCAAGGCACCAGCAGATTTTGTGTCTGGTGAGGACCAATTTCATGGTTCAAAGAGGGCTGTCCTCTCACTTTGTCATCACATAGCAGAAAAAGTGAGGAAGGTCTCTGAGGCCCCTGTTATAAGAGCACTAACTCTATTCATGGAGAATTTCACCCTAATCACCTACTCACCTCTCAATGACCCCACCTCCAAATACTATCACATTTGAGACTAGGTCTCAACATGTGAATTTTCAGGGGACACAAGCATTCTTTCCTTAGCACCAAGTCTCTAAGAAAGCAGGCAATCTAATGGGTAACCATGAAGTTGGACTGTTTCCATGAGGAGTTTATTCTTATCAATGGCACATGCCATCTCAAGACAATTTTTATTGGACTCATATAGGCCTGTTGGGTCTTGGTTATGAATGATCTGAAAGGACCACGTACCATCTGGGAAGGGAAAAATATTCTCCAAGAGGAATTTCAAATAAGCCAGCAATAATCAATGTTCATGTTCAGTTTAAGATCTGTTAAGGAAAACCTACTAGAATGATAGAATCAGGAGGAATTTCAGTTTTTCTATGTCCGTAGCAATCCTCAAAAGAAAATTCAAACATGGCTGGTATCCTGAAGGCCACTTTGTTGTTGTTCAGTTTATTTAAAAATAAGTATTTTCCTATACTGATTTGAAATCCACCTCTTGGTCTCTCTGTATGCCCAGTAATTCTATGTTTTTTGTGAGTGGAAGAAGATAGATCACTTCTACAATGCTTGGTAAAAGAACATGTGAGGCTTGGAAACATTCTTCTGTTCATATTCTTCTTTCTCTTCATAGCCTACTTGCCATCACCCAAGAGAACTTTGAAGGTCAACATAGGAGGAGGTACTCTATACTTTAAACAAGTTTGAGACTGATGTCGACTTTCTTTCTGCCTCTTTTTAAAAATTCTGGTAAAATACCCATAACCAAATTTGCTATATTAACATTTTTAAGCATACAGTTCACTGGTATTATGTACCAGTGAACTGGTACATATGTTATTGTACAACCCTCACCACTATCCATATCCATAATTCTTTTCATCTTGCAAAACTGAAACTCTACCCAATAAGCATATCTCCTCATCCCCCCACCCACCTTGGTTCCTGATAACCATCATTCTGCTTTCTGTCTAGCTGATTTGGCTATTCTAAATACTTCAGATAAGTGGTGTAGGACAATATTTGTCTTTTTGTGACTAAAGTAGCACAGTGTTATTTCACTTCACATAATGTCCTTAATTTTCATCCATGTTATATAGCATGTTAGAACTTCTTTCCTTTTTAAGATGGAATGATGTTCCATTGTATGTATGTCACATTTTGCTTTTGCATGTTTGTTTTCTTTTAAATTTCATACCAGAAAAGGAAGAATCGGAATTCTTCAAAAGACGATCTTTTTTTTCTTTTTTAAGTTTATTTATTTTGAGAGAGACAAAGAGAGAGCAAGTTCAGGCAGAGGAGGGGCAGAGAAAGATGGAGAGAGAATCCCAAGCGAGTTCTGTGTTGTCAGTGTGGAGCCAGACATGGGGCTCAATCCCACAAACCTTGAGACTCTGACTGGAGCCAAAATCAAGAGTCTAACGCCCAATTGACTGAGCTGCCCAGGTACCCGCAAAGGATGATCTTTCATGTATTATAAACACACACACACATAAAGCATCAGAAAAAAAAAGGACACTTACAAAATTACAATGCCAAACCTGTGCACACTCACTGGTGAAATTTAAGAAGGCTGATATCACCAAGTGTTGTCAAATATGTAAATCAATTGGAACTCTGATATGCTGCTGCTAAGGATGTAATTTGGCAAAATCCATTTGGCAAACTTGAACAGTACTGCAGCTGTACATAAAACTTATGATTCAACAATGTCACTCCTAGGTGTGTATATAACAAATGTGTACATATGTGCCCCAAAAACATTTATAAGAGTGTTCATAGGGGTACTATTCATCATTGCCCCAAACTGGAAAATACTAAAATACCCAATAGTGCAATCGATGAATAAATTATTGATATGTTCATACACTGAAATAACTTATGGCAGTGAAAATTAACCAACTGCTGCTCTGTGCAATAACATGAATGACTCATAAACATAATGTTGAGTGAAAGAAGTCCGGTAGAAAAGAATATAGATTGTTTAATTTCATTTACATGAAGGGCAAAAACTGGCAAAGCTGATCTATAGTAATAGAAGCTGAGATACTGGTTAACTTTCAGGAGTTGAATAGTACTTGGAAGGGAAGAATGAGGAGGGCTCTTGGGGTTTTGGCAACATTTTATTTGATTGGGATGTTTGTCATATGGGTATGTTTAAATTTTGAAAATGAATTCAACTGTATATTTAAAAATATGCACTTTTCTGATGTATGTTTCTTAGAAGAAAGACATATGCTTTAGATATGATGACCACGAACTTTAAATACAATGTACGTTATACATAAGTACTCATGGAGCATGTGTAATTATGTGTATATTATATGAGTGGTAGGATTTTTGAGGGTTTATCTCTTTGTGACAGTGTTTTCGCAATGTTATTTGTGTAACAAGTAATTAAAACTAAATAGAGACCATTTATTATACTTATTTGCTTCCCAATGTATCCACATTTCTGAAGGAGATACCTTAGACAGTGGAATGGAATGAGAACAAGCCAGTTGTGGGCAATAACTAGAGCAGAAGATAATGAAAAACATAATAAAGCCCTTTAAAAAATTTTTGTTTTTAATATTTATTTTGAGACAGAGGGAGACAGAGCATGAGCGGTGGAGGGGCAGAGAGAAAGGGAGACACAGAATCTGAGCCATCAGCACAGAGCCCGATGTGGGGCTTGAACCCACAAACTGTGAGATCATGACCCAAGCTGAAGTCGGATGCTTAACCCACTGGGCCACCCAGGCACCCCAATAATGACCATTTTTAATACAAAAATAAATACCATGCTTACTTAACTGAGCTACTGAAAGGAAACCTTCCCATCCAAGAATCATAAGATTTGAACTATGAAAAGAGCCTTAGAGTTTACCAAATCCACCTCTTTCATTTTGTAGATAAGACAAAACCAAAGTTATAGCAACACATACCTTGATGATAATGCAGGATAGGGACAAGAATACAGGTTCCTGATTTTAAGTCCAGTGCTCTTCTTTCAAATCAGCCACTGGCTCCAGTGTGCATTTCTTCAAAGCTGTGACAGAGGCTATGACCAAGTGCCAAGTGGCCCTACTGTGCAGACAGTTTGAAAAAGTTATGAATTGGGGCACCTGAGTGGCTCATTCGTTTGAGCTTCTGACTTCATGAGATCAAGATCTCATGGTTTGTGAGTTCAAGTCCCACATTGGGCTCCCTGCTGTCAGCTCAGAGTCGCCCTCTCTCTGCCCCTGCCCTGCTTATACTCACTCCAAAATAAATAAACATTAAAAAAATATATATGAAATATCTGTATCTATATCTATACCTATGTATGAAAAAGTTACCAATTACAAGATTCCTCGCTGAAGTCACACAGCTTCGCAAAGCGATTTTGCAGTTTCTCCTTTCAAGAAGTAAAGTCCGTTCCTAACCCCTTAAAACTGGATTTAACTTGCTTTGGCTGCTAGAATGAGGCAGAAACCAGACTGTGGCAGTTGTGAGCTTAGGCCTCCAGAAACTGTAAGCAACTTAGCTTTGCCTCTTGGAAGCCTGCCATCCATCAGGTCAACAAACTTCAGCTTCTTGGAAGATGAAAGACCACGTGGAGCAGAGCTGAGTCGTTTCAGCCCCTAGCCAATTTGGTAGCTGACCAGAGATCCACAGTCCAGCCTAGACCAGAACTTCAGACCAATGGTTGACCCACAGAACTGTGGGTTAAAGAAACGTTTTAAGCCACCAAGTTTTAGAATGGCTAATTACACATCAAAAGTGGATGCACGCATCACATCAACTGACCATTTTAAGCTTTGTCTCATTTATTAGTGGCATTCAAACTCATGTCCTTTTCTTCCCATTTCAAATGAGAAAATCTCTTTGAACGAAAGATAGACATTTTAAAGAGGCCAAGGAGATTTGGCATTTACAGCATCTTTTTAAATAATGCCTGGACATTTGCCCCCTTCCCTGGTAAGACCTACTGGGGACATTTGACATTACATAGCACTCTGATGTCAATTCATTTTTGTTTTTCTTCTCACTCAAGACAAACAGATCCCAATACTGTACATTACCTACCACTTTCCCTTTCTCCTTTATCACCACCCGGGGGTGAGACGGATCTTCCCCCCTCAAAACCCTTTTTATTAGGGTTGCTAGTCATTGTAAAAGAGTGTCACTTGTGATCGACTCAAGTTGGGGTTAGAAGTTCAGCATCCCATCCTCAGAAGTACTTGCTGGTTTGGCAAAAGCCGTGCAGAGGTGTCCTCTCTCCTTGTAGACAAGCAACTGAGCTAAGGTATATTTCTTTCAAGAGAAGTAACTATTCATTCTGACCTTTTCCTGCTATTCTGCCCACTCCTAGAGCACTGTGTGTGCTCTGATGGTGACCATGGCCCCAAGCCAGACGGAGGGAAGTCTCACCATATTGTTGTCAGAGTAGATAAGCAGTGGGGCACATGAAAGGGAAGTGCTCCAGGATTTGTGGGCTGCTGAGGCTCAAAGACGCTCTCTTCTGATCCAGCTAATGGGGACGGATGGAAGCATAAAACCCATGCTCATTAGTGACTCTCAGGCTCCCAGCACCCTGGTGGGAGGGTGGCTGAGGAACAAGCCAACTTAATGTTTTGTACTTTCTCCTTTAAAACACACACACATGCGCACGCACACATACATACACTTACGCACATACGCACAACACTGTCTCACTTCAAAGGTGTGACAGCTTTCAGGAGTAGGGCTGCTGCTATACAAGATTAATGAAAAATGGTTACCAGTGGCTTTGGTTTCCGTACTTCCCCCCTCCCTCCACCGTCTTCTCAGTTTCCTCTTGCTTTTATTTCTACTCCACAAACCAGTATAGACCACCTAACATGTGCAAGGCAATGTGCTAAGTGCCACCATGAGGGCACAGAGGGGACAATAAAGAGACTGCAAGATGGTAACCATCTATTAAACAGTGGAGCAATATGTTCTAAGCAAAGCGATGAATCATAAAAATTGTTTTTCAAGGAAGAAATGTCAGAATCAAAATGTCTCTTTTCGTGGGAAATCCTTTAACTCCGTTGGTATGTAGACTCTCTACTCTCTTCCTGACTATAATGGTTTTTCTCCATACTTCCTGCTTGGAAACTTCATTCTCAGCCAACTAACTCTGACACCAATAGATTGACCCAACATGGCAGGGGCTCTCTGGAGACAGGATGCCATTGGACTAGGTGATGCCAGGAACCAAGAGGAGTGATTATAACCAGAGGGGGGAAGCAGACTCCGCCTGAGAGGCCTAGTGGAAGAAGGAAACTAGGGAAGCAGAATTGCTCCCTTAACATATCCTCTGGAGAAATGAACTTACACTTTGTCTTCAAAGTTTGTCTTTGCTTTTTCTTCCCCGCCTTTCACTCTTGAGTTACTTCTTTCTTTATCATGCTTACGGGTGTCTCTTCTTCAGGAGGTATGATGCTCTTGGGATGCAGTCTCCTCCTCTCATTTGCCAAATTATTTTAGAATCCTCCTGGAAAAAAATGCTGGGACTAACTCAGCCCCAGGTAGATTAGGATGAATTAGAAAAACAGAGCAAAAACACCAGACCAATTTTAACATCTCATTTTTCTAAACCACCTTGTCCCTCTTAGACAGAGGAAAGGCTAAATTCCTATTTCTGGTGAGCCCAGTTGATTGGAAGGACAATGGGCAGGTGGATGAGCCAGCCCAACCATGTCTGCAGTGGCTTCCAGGATTAGCAAAGTCTCAATGCCACAGCTTGGTCCAGCAGCACTGAGGTGACATGTCTCTTTTGACTCTTTGGAGGGGAGTCTTTTACCGTGTAGTCTGCAGACTAATCAGATGATTAGTCTCTCTGAAGGTGAATGGCACTCTCTGACGTTGTTTACTGTGGCAGCCCTATTAAGGACCACCTGCACAATAAGCAATCAATGGAAACCAGTACCATGAGGCTCCAGGTTACCTCAGAACCCCTGACACTTCTTAGGATTCCTGGGGTAGGGGTGGTGGTGGTGGCACTAATAAGAGTCAATTTATCTGCAACCCAGAAGGATGGGCACTCAAAAGAGGCAAAATTTGTTTGGTCAAAGTCAAATGACGTAATATGATTTCACTTTCTTTTAAGTGTTTCAAGAGATCAAAACTCACAACTATCCTATAGGGTTTCTTTAATGGAAATTCCAAAGGATTCTTTTGTTTTCATTTTTGCTGCTGATTCAGAGCAGATGCCCATTGGCTAATGACTAACTCAGAGTCATGACCATCCTGTTTCATAGCCACAAAAAAGAAACACAAATCATTTTGGAGAAATGAGGTCTAAGGAATGCAAAAACCTGGATGAAAATTAAACAGTCTGGCTTGCAGAACTCAATCCACATTTTTCCTAGGATATCACATACTATCGAGGTTGCTACAGCTCACAATTTTCAGATATTCTTTTCTCAAAAAGTTAGATATCAAAAACCTAGTTGGAGTCAAGAGTATGAAGATCGTATCTGCCAATGATGCCATAACTTGGGGTGGGTGTTAAGTAAAAACAATAGCTGCAGCAGAAGGAATGGCTACAATGAGGCAGATTTACCACACTATTTGGGTTTTACCTTCCTTTTGTTGTTAATCCACATGCCATCTGTTTAACAACTTTCTCCATTTATTTCTGATTAGTTCACCTTCCTAAACACAGAGGGGCAGCACAGATGATATACATTCATCTTTTGGGTTTTGTTAAGCATGCAAGCTAGTTATTGTAGGATACACGCTGGGGTCTCAGTCATCCCAAGCTAGCTGAGCCATTGTAATTCTTCAGGTTAACCTGAAATACAACTTCCTCCCAACTACCCGAGGGAAGAAATTTCTGCAAGCTGATGTCCCCAGGCCTAGAGGCTGACCGACAAGCCAACAATATGGGTGATGCCTGTGTTCTGATGGGGCACAAAAGAGCAGACTGCCATGCAGAGAAGGGCAGAGGGCTTTGGTGAAGTGAGCAGGAGCTAGATCTGACAGATTTTTCTAGAACCAGCTTTCTCAATATTGGCACTATTGCCGTTTTGAGTGAGATCATTCCTTGACTGGGTCCTGACCTGCGTATCATAGAATGTTTAACAGCATCATCTACTCACTAGATGTCTGTAAGCAGCCCTTTGACCCAGTTATTTCCACAAAAAATGTCTCCAGACATTTCCTGGGGGCGAAATCACTCCCAGTTGAGGACCATCTTCCTATTGCAGATCTTCCCATCCCAACATCAGTTGCAAACTATGTTGTAAGCCCTAATAAAGCTTGGATCAAATTCCTATCAGTTTGAATAAAGCTCTTATAAACCAAATTATATTTATCCCTCTAAAAACATTGCTGGTAGTTGCAGACCAACATATTTCTTGAATGGGGAGACAGGAGTGAAGTGACAGCTATGGAATGAGGTGCCTGTCAAGATGCCCTTTCTCTGACCCAGCCTGCAGTGGCTGCCAGAGATGGACCAGCCATGGTGGTGATGTGTATGAGCAAATGCAGGGCTTTGCTGCCCCCTCTCATTCTGAGGGTTTGTCAACATCTGGCGACACCCATCACCCACATTGGTTTCTCACTAATCCATCACCTGTAAGTAAGTCTGAGGTAAAACTGTTGTTCCTCAGCCCAAACAACTCTTGGTTGGGCACAGTAAACTGGAATAGAGACTGTTTTTTTGCCCCTTCACCTACTTTTGTCCTAACAGGAAGAAGAACAGCACATCTCATCGGAGAAATGTGTTTGGTTGATCATTTCAACTGAGGATATCACATAAAGAATATTTAGCAACTAGCCTATAGGAGCCAAACATGATTGGAGATGCTAGGTAGAATAACTGAAATCAAGGGTTTTCCTATTTCTTAAAATTTAAAAAAAATTTCCATCTGTATGTATGTATTCTACTTTCTTCACTGTCACAGCTGTCCAAAAATTGAGCAAGTTCAATTTTGTTGGAATATCCCAGTCTACTAACAATGGGTGTCTTTGGCACGAATAAATAAGATTAAAAAGAAAGCAGAGAGGGGCACCTGAGTAGCTCAGTCAGCTAAGCATCTGACTCTTGATTTAGGCTCAGGTCATGATCTCACAGTTTGTGAGTTCGAACCCCAATTGGGATTTTCTCTCTCTTTCTGTCTCCTGGCTAGCACATGCGCTGTCTCTATAAATACATAACAAATAAATAAATAAACAAATAAACAAACTTTTAAAAGAAGAAAGCTGAGGGAAGAAAGGAGACTTATACAAATGACAGGGTGATGATGCCCTTTCCTGAAGACTAAATAAACTAAGAAGATTAAATAATATGATTCTCAGACCAGCCGTTGAGACCTTGCTCTGTTTGACCTTGACTCCTCCTATAACTGTCACTCTCTCCATGTTCGGTCTCGAAGCTTCTACGGAGGTAGGCTTAGATCAATGGCTCCCAGGCTTGGCTAAGCACTTATTCATTCACCTGGGGAGCTCAGAAGAAATCATTAGGACCACTCTCATAAGGTTTTGGGTGTGGGATCTATGCATATATATTTTTCAGAATCTCCTCAGGCTATTTTGACATGCAACTGCTTTGGAGTCATCTAGAATACATAGTGATGGTGACACCACCCTGTGAAATCTACCCTGTGTGCTAATTACTATCCACGTGTGAGCTCATTTCATCCTCATAAAAACCCCCGTGACTTAGTTATGGCTTCTGTTTGAGAGTGAGAAGGAGAAACTGAGGCTGAAGGAGTTTGGTGGGCAATCCAAAACAGGACTGCACCTGCAGCTGGAGTTTTTAACCATTTTGCAATTTTCCCTCCCTACCATGTATGGAACTGTTGTAGGGGTGGGGCAGGGAAGGAACACACAGGTGTAGGGGGGAGATGTCTCTGAGGACATCTGGGGTTTCTGTAGAACTCAGAGTCCAGGCCTGCTTTTCAGAGTTAAGGAACAGGCTGGCTGCCGGGAGCACTGGGGGAGA
>NW_027529451.1:4631792-4692905 GCF_008692635.1 Crocuta crocuta
GGCTGCAGGCAGTGCCAGGGCAGGGAGGGGGGAGGGGCTTCATAAAAATGATATTTTCACTGAGCACCAGAAAGAACATTTTCGTCTTTAAATATGCAGAGACACTACAGCAAGTATCACAAATCCATTCTGGTGATGCAACCAACAACACTTAATTATCAGCTCCACAAGCAAATTAGGTGAGAAAATTACTTGTCTTTTTATATTTATTTTATTTCTAAAGGAATTCAAAGAAGAGAACGATTTAACTACCACAGCATATTACACACAGATTGCTTCTCTCCTTGATCTTTCCCCCCACCTCTTTTTTTTTTTTTTTTTTAAGCTGNCTGTTTGCCTGGTAGAGAAGATTAAGCGCCATTTCTTGAGGAGTCCGTTGGAGCTTCTGGAAAGCTGAGGCAGAGGCCATTTGTGGGAATGGGACGTAGCAGGACAGGAGGTACATTCCTGGGGATCCCTACCTGAATGTATCTATTTACAATGATTAAAGCTACTTTCCTCAGGAGACTTTGAGCTGCCCCACTCAGACTGTTTACCAGAGGTGCTTGTGGATGCCGTTTGTGCGTGTCACTAATGCCACCTGACAGTTTCCAAGTCCTCACTCCATTGGTAAGTTTCCCTTACCAATGGGACACTGTTCAGGTGCTGAAGAGGCTCACATGGCCTAAGGGAGCTTAAAAAATTATTTCCCTCATGGAGATAGACAGGACAAAGGGCCCATGGCTGCGCATTAAAGCCATATTCCCCTCCACTTTCTCACACACGACTTGTCTCTGTTCCAAAGGGATCATTCTGAGATTCTTCTGGAAGGGAAGCTAGGGCTTCTTAATATTCTCTGAAAGCAATGAAGTTTCAGCTGTTTTACTAAATATGCTGGGAACAGTTAATGAGCTTAGTTTCTTCTAGATTCCCCCATTTGATAAGCCTCCATGTTCTCTAGTCTGTTCAGTGTGTGGCAATGGAGGGACAGAAGGGATCTGGCGGGAGGCCTCTGGGCCCTTCCGAGGCAGGAGCTAGTGCTCCCTGTAAATCCTTGCTGGCCCTGCCAGCAGTTATCCCGTCAGCAATTCTGGCTCTCCAGCTGCAAAAATGAGAACAACTAGGGATTCTGGACTCTGTCTTGTCTAGTGTTCTCACAATGAGCCAGGTAGCCCAAGCAAGCCCAGCGACACAGGAGGGGATTGGGTGAACTGGCAGGCACATGCCCCACTTCCACTTTGTTAGACTGTTGTCATGTGGAACCATGGACCCAGGTTGCCAGATCTTTCCATAAAATGTCAGCAATCTGATTTTCACGGTAAATTTCATAATGTTCTAACATTAGCAATCAACTCAAGTCTCAGAAAAAAAGTATTTTGTGGACCAACGGAAACATGTCCATAGGCCAGGTACAGTGTGAAGGCCACTGGGTTGCAAACTTCTGCTCTAGTTCATTTCCATCCTTCTAAGGATGGTTCTGCCAGAGAGTAGAGGTTACTCAGCCAGCCAAGAATGAGAATCAAGACCCGATGTCCAAACCACCGTCAAGGGTTCTTTCCTTTAAGCTTTACCCTTAATTCTCTTTTTTTTTTTTTTTTTTTTTTTTTTTTTTTTTTTGTTTAAATAGNTTCAACCAGTGGTAAGTGGATACTTTCCCTATGCACAGAACTGTGCTAGATGTTTGAAATTACCAGAGAGTTCAACAAAACAACCTCCTTTTCCCCCAGAAGATTGGGCTGTCTCCTGAGAGAGGACAGAGAATTATGATTCATAGTGTGTCCTCAGTGGCAGGCATTTTACACTCAGCATTTCAAGGCACATTCAAAAACCCCTATGAAGTTCACCATCTTCCTCAGCTGAGGTACTACGGACCAGAGAGATTAAGTAACTTACCCAGGGTCACATGGCCTAGAAAGATACCAAGCTGAGAGTTAAACCCAGGTCTTCTGACTCTAGTGTCCTTGCTTTAAATTCTTTTTTTTCCTTCTTATTGAAAATTGTGAGTGTTCAATAAAGAAACATTGGGACATACAGAAATCATATTACTTAACCCATGTTAATATGTTCTTGTGCTTTTTCTACTAGACCATACAATAATCGAGGTACCCAAACACAGCTTTCAGTAATGCATGCAAGAAGAATGTTTGCATTAAGAATGTTTATCATCCCTCTGTAGAAAATACAAGGTAAAGAATATGCAGCAATGTAAAGAATATGTTGGAACCACAGGGAGGCACCAGAGTGAGAATAAGCTTGGTTAAGGAAAGCTTTCTGGAGGAGGGGAGCTTTGGGTTGGGCCTGAGTGTCTACGACTGGCAAGGACTGGTGTTGGGCTGGGTATTCTCAGCTTCTGCACGAATCAGGCAGAGGAAATCTGTGTTGTCTACTCTCTAAATATAGTTCACGATGACTCAGAACCTAAAGCTGGTGATGGTGGAAGTGGTTTAAAATCATAAAGCTAGCGGTGCTCCCTGAAGCTTGCCTGCTCCCCCAGTGGTGGGGGTGAAAGCTCATGGGGATGCCATGACTGTCCCAGGATCTGAGTGACCTAGACACCCTGGCTGTGAGCCCACCAGGCTTCCTGGGCAGCACCTACCTCCTTGTCGCATGGCCCCAGATTTCTCACCCTGATCCAAGGCCCAATTTCCATCTCGAATCTACTTCATTCGTCTATAAGCATCAAACATTTGACATTTATCATAAAAGGTCTGAACTATTCGTCTGACAATTAAACATCCTCTGGGGGTATGCTGAAGGCTTGGTATTTATGTTTGTGCTTTTGTTTTTTCTTGTTAGTAACCCTTCCTTTGCCTCAGTGTTTTAAAACACATCAGTAAAATGTCTGCTTTCCTATAAACTCGTTTGGGCCTTGTGAAAGATTGGTTCACAGAAAAAGAGCTATTTATTTTATTTTTATTAATGCTACATATGCTACAGTATTATTTTTTCAAATTTCACAGAGTTGGAATCTTGAGATATTGCTGTTAGGATCTTCTCTCTCTCTCTCTTTCTCTCTCTCTCTCTCTGTCTCCTTTTCTTTCTCTCTGGCTTACATTTTATAAACTTATATATTTATATATCTCTACATATCTATATATATCCCCCCCGGAAGCATAATGTATCTATGTCTATGTCTATGTCTATCTATTCTCCCCGCCTCCAGGAACTATAACTAAAGAGTTAATAGCCCCTGATGCCACACTGTCTACTTATGGTGACCTGACAGATGTGTGGCACATCCAAGGACAAGCATTGATGAATAATTCCCTAACAGATTGCTGGTAAAGGGGTTCAGTGCCTCCATCTTTAAATGGGTTATGTAAGACTTTTTAGTTAAAGAATACAAAGTGAGTATATTTCTTTATACCAATTATGCAGAAAACCAGGTTAAATTAAGAGGCAAATGATGAAGATTTGTGGGAAAGTCCATGAAGGTACATAGGAGTTTTCATTTTGACTGAACTTGCTTTAAATTTTATAACGGAGATTAATAATGGTTAAGTAATGATTTAATTAGGAAGCTATATTTTCAACAAAAAAGACATATGATGCACTTTTAATCCAGCTTTCCTTACCTAGGAGAAGCCCAGGTGTTTTAAGGGACGGGAATAACCTGTCTTTTTCCTGTCTTCTGGCGGTATCTTTACTTAAGGACACAATTCTAGGAAGAAATAAACAGACTCTAGAGGACCAGTCTTGGAAAGGGGTCTAAGTGATGGCAAGTCTCAGATCCCCCTTCCTTTGTGGTGCCGTTTCTGGTACATTAAAATTAAAGTGATGATGTCCAACCTTCAACAAAATGTAAGCTGCATGAATCTGGAATCTTCCACAGATTTGTTTGCTGCTGTGTCTCAGGTGGCTAGCTCAGTCCCTGACACACAGCAGGCTATCGCAGATAAGTGTCACTTCAAGCAAGGAATGAATTGAGATTAAGAATTGATAAATTCTGCTATTGAAAACCTTACTGTCCCGTTTCTTCATTATTATAATTCTTTTTGCATTTGCTAAAAAGGCTTCCTTTTTAGCGGTGCATAAATTACGTATGTTCTAAAAAATGTTAATCTTGGTCAGTGTTGCCCATTTTATATTCTGCTTTCCTATGGCTAAGGATATGATTTGTTCAGCTTACACTATAAAATGCTCACCACAGGACAAAATGATATGGATACATAATAAATCCACTTGGTGGGGCGCCTGGGTGGCTCAGTTGGTTAAGCATCCAACTTTGGCTCAGGTCATGATCTTATGGCTTGTAGGTTCAAGCCCCCTTTGGACTCTGTGCTGACAGCTCAGAGCCTGGAGCCTGCTGCAGATCCTGTCTCCCTCTCTCTCTGCCTCTCTTCCACTCACACACTCTCCCTCTCTCAAAAATAAATAAAACATTAAAAACATAAATTACACTTGGTGATAAAATAATAAAGCTAAAATTAAACCCTGACTATAATAATAAAATTAAATCCTGATTTCAGAAAAATTAGGAAAACTCCAGAACTCCCTGCAGTATCAGTTATGACTTCCTGGTTACTATCATCAGTTATGAGATGTTTTCCAAGACTTTCATTACTAAAAATAATACCAGCAAACATTTCCTAATTTTTACTGTGCACATATGTTTACTAATTTCAGTGTGCACTATGCATATTCAGTGCTAAGGATACATGATTTTATTTGAACTTCACAGTAGCCATTCAGCAATGAGGAAATGTAGACTCTCAGAGGTTAACTGCCCAATGTCACCTGATTAGAAAGGGATCCAAAACCCATTTCCAAACAGCGACTTTACATTGCTTTATATATCGCTTGAAGTGTTTAAAATATAGAAGTTTGTAAATAAGACTTTTACAAATGAGTCAGGAGTTTTACTAGATACTTGTCTCTCTCTCTCTGTCACATACACTTTATTTGCCTTCTCGAGTGGGAGACAAAAGCTGGCGAGGTGCGCCTGGGTGGCTTAGTCGGTTAAGCGTCCGACTTTCGCTTAGGTCATGATCTCGCGGTTCGTGGGTTCGAGCCCCGCGTTGGGCTCTGTGCTGACTGCCAGCTCAGAGCCTGGAGCCTGTTTCAGAGTCTGTCACTCCCTCTCTCTCTGACCCTCCCCTGCTCACGCTGTCTCTCTCTCGCTCTCCTAGAAATAAATAAAACATTAAAAAATAAATAAATAAATAAATAAATAAATAAAAAAAAAAAAGCTGGCGAGACCCCTGGAGGAACGGGAGCGATGTCCATTTTCTGTGTGCCCGTAATTAGCAAGTACTATTGATACATTATTAAAAGTTGCACAGCTTAAATGTTTGTAGTGTTGCATCTACCTCCCGGGAATGGGAGATGAATCCAGAATGATCTGAGTTCGTTTATTCCCTCTATAATCTGTGTCCTCAAAATAAACATTAATAGCAATCCCCAGAGTCTTAAATAAAACATGTTTCCTGAATTCTCCATAAGAGGTAACAAAGTGAGAAATCTACCTGGCAACTTAGCAAAATATCAAATCCTCGGAGATGCTTCTCTCCTTGAAGATCCTGCATATTCCTGTCTCTCTCGCCCTCAAAATCTAGCCGGGTTCCTCTGGACATTTCTCCTAGGAAATGGCTCACTGGTATTTTTTATGGAAACTGACCTTCCAGCTTTCCCCCACATCCTCAGTTCTGTGACTCTATACCCACCTCCCCTCTTTGGGGGTGAATCTGAACAGCTCAGAAGGCTGGGCAGGGCAAGAGGCTGTGCACAGTACAGTTATATTTCAAAACGTTTACATAATGAGGAATTTTTCCCCCTCCAAATCTGGGTATCTCCAAAGCATTGTGACAATTGTGTCACGTCTTCTGGGGTTTAAAGTTGCAAACCATGTATATACCTAGATCATCCACTTTTTTAAAATTTCAGAAAAACGCAAAGCCTAATATTTGGAGCCATCCTGACAAAATGTAGCTGGTTTATCTAAAACACCTTTCACTGCTTTTTTTTGGTGTGAAGATGAAAAGGTCCTAGTCAAATGTAGACAAACTTTTGGGCCTCAACACACATAGCTTTCTTTATCAGACCCAAACACAGTTCGTCCTTCCTGCGTGTCTTCTCCACCCGCCTCTGTAAATGCTACCTTCAAGACCACAGCTAGTTCATCCACATGCACCTTTGGGCAATTCGTGCATTAATAAGTTTATACATTTTTGTGTAGTGTTGATATTTAACACCCCGCCATGAGCCCTTGAATCCAAATCCATAGCTAACCTCAACACTGGTTCCAAAGGGTACCTATACAGCTTCATGGGCATGGCTGTGGACGTTGGCAATCCTGTACCTCCCCAAGGGCTACGAGACCGAGTCAAGCATGTTCCCTATGTGCCATGTGTCAAGGATGATATGTCAACCAATTACCCATGAAAACCATTCAGGGTTTGTTAGCAAATAGTGGCCTGATAGGATTGGGTGTGCAAGAGCTCTGTTGAGTGGGGCTGTTTGACACTGTATCCTGAGGAAGGCAGCTTGGAACAACCCAGCATTCACTGAATTATATATTCACTTCTAAGTTGAAGGATATGATTAAGCCAGATGTATCAGAAGCTCTGGAATGGATTTTTCCTATTAAATAAAATACAATGATTTCAAGGGCTTATGACTTTCACAAATATTTGTTCAAACATTAATGTGTTAAATATACTTTGTTTCAGGATGCTTTGTGAGTTCATATTTTAGTGAGTAGAATTATACACACACACACACGCACACACACACAGAATTCCCCCAAGTTCTGGATAGATTTTACAGGTCAATTGTGTAATATTTATTAAACAAAAGTTACAATATCTGTTTATTCAATATATGATATTTGAATGAATATGTATAATAATGAATGTAATTGCAGAAAGGGGCCTGATTTCCCAATGCCTTTCAAGCTATTGTTACATGCTAGTTGGTTGCTTTTTCAGGGAAAGAGATTGTACTGAGGTCCTCTTTACCTAATCATTTGAGCTATTTTGAAGGCTTTAAGAGAGGAATATTTAATTCATGTATGGGCTGAGAATTCTAGCCATACAAGTATCCAACAATGAACTCATGTCTCCATGAACATGCCTCAAAGTATCCCCAAACCAACATACCCAAAGCAAAGCAAATCCATGATGTTTAGGATTGTCCATTCTAGGGAGCCCTAACACCATTCATCCAATTGGATAACCAGAAGATGGGGAGTCATTCTTTTTTTAAATTTTTTATTCTCAGTCAACTCCACACCATAGTGGGGCCCATGCTCACAACCCTGAGATCTAGAGTTGCAGGGGTGCCTGGGTGGCTCAGTCAGTTGAGCATCCGACTTCGGCTCAGGTCATGATCTCACGGTTCGTGGGTTTGAGCCCTGAGTTGGACTCTGTGCCGACAGCTAACTCAGAGCCTGGAGCCTGCTTCCGATTCTGTGTCTCCCTCTCTCTCTGACCCTCTCCTGCTCACACGGCCTGTCTCTCTCTCTTTCTCTCAGAAATAAATAAAACATTAAAAAAAGAAAAGAGTTGCATACATGCTCTACTGACTGAGCCAGCCAGGAGACCCCAGGAATTCTTAAGACCCTGTTTCTCTCCACTCTCAAGTTTCAGTCATCACCAATGACTACTGATTTTATAATCTAAATAAAAGGGGCTCCAGTCCAGCCCCTTGTCATCCCTACCACATACTCCCGGCCCATTATCTCCTTAGTAGGTTTCTTCTCTTGCTCAGGAGAAAAGGCTACTGATGGCTTCTTGCTAATCTCCAGAACTTTTCTCTCACAGGCTGCTCCTTTAGACCCTTTCTGTGGGCAGCTGCTCTCAGTCCCAACAATGCATGATGTGTCCTGTTCTTCTGTGTTCCAGATCTACCAGCATGCTGACCTTTCTTCCCCACCCACTTCCAGCTCTCCCAGGGCATGCCTTCAGCTCTCAGCCAGGATGTAACTTTCAAGTTACACCTTAGTTGAGGGAAGGGAATTTGTATCCCACACAGGTATTGCCTTGTTGAAAAAAGTCTATTTATTGGCAACAATTAATCAACAAATGTACGTTGCCTCGTTGGTTTAAGAATCAGATGTCTCAAATTCCAGTCCAATGTTTGGACCTCAACAAACCTGTTTTCTCATTTGTGAAAATGTCAGTCTTATTTTCAACAACCTCAGAAGGCTGTTTTGATGATAGATGTAATGATGTTCTGAATTCCTTAAAACAATCTTAAGAGGTTAATTTCATTTTTAACATTACCCCCTCATCCCTCTGGGGTTGTGATTCAAACTCACAACACTCTTAGCTGTATTCTATTCGTCTCTCTGTGTCCCTTTTCATCACGGAGATAAGCCTGGACAGTTGGACTTCTCCATGACATAGGTCAGTAGCTCTCAAATTTCAAGGCCCAGAGTATCACCTGGATTTGGGGAGGACCCTCGGCACTTGCCCAAGTGAGGAATTCAGGTGGGGCTTGCAGTTTCTTTTTTCTTGGGGATAAGGGGCCGATCAGAAAACCAACGTGGAAAGCTAAGTGAAATGACTAAATGATCTTGGGTGATGATTCTTGGGGAGGATTAGGAAGGAGGAAGCCAGATTCAATCCTGGAGCTGGGCAATCTCCACTTGAGAAGGCTGAGACTGCCCGGGGGGCTTTTAAATGCTGACAAAGGTCTATCAGGCTCCAGTTGCGCAAGTCTGACGTTGCCTTTTTTTACCTGTTGCTCTGCTTGCATATCAAAGGGGTGATTCTTCCCGGATTTTGGAAAACAAAATAAATGAATACCAATTGCTCTTCAAGACCAAAAGCTCTATCCACTCCTCAGGACCGCCAAACACTTTAGGCAAGTTTTTGTTTTTGAAAGAAGTCATCTCATTAGAAGTGGTTTGTAACTAGAAGAAAATACACCAAAATGATAATAGTGGTTGTTGTTTGGCACCTGGGTCGGCTGACGAGGTTTTGGGGTTTTTTTTTTTCCTGCTTTTACATACTTTCTGAATATTATTCTGACTTTTATAATATAAAAGAAAAGAAAACTCAAAGCCACTCTCCTGAATGAAAGAGCCCCTCAAACAGCTACTAATTTTATCCCTTAATTTGTCTGCTTTCAAGCTGCTCTTTCAAGTACATAGTGAGTACTTCTATTTCAACCCCAGACACTCAACTCAATAGCTTTAATTTATTGTTCCTGTTTCCTTCTTTCCCTATTCCCAACAAGTCTTGCCCTTATCAACGTTTGGATTTTCAGCTTAACTGGGTATGTAGGGCTCAGAAATTGCTCAAAGAATGCAAAGCATAGAATTCCATTTTTTCCCTCCATTTTAATTTCCTTTAGCAATTTAGCACTTCTTTCTAAATCACACATATAGAAAAAAAAAAAACAGAAATTTCTTAACACCCCTTTGGCAAATCACATGGAAAGAACTGCCACTGTTTATATTTACTGCTTTGGGCAAGTTATATTTCAAGAAAAGAGCTTCACCTCAGAACCAAAGAAGAATGTTCTAAAAAGTCCTTTGTAAGCAAATAATTCCTCCAGAAAAGAGGTACTCTGAAAAGCAAAACACAACCTAGAATTGTACTCAGTAATATAAGAAGAATGTGCATGTTAAGTATTTGTAATGCTAAATATTACACTTCTACCTATTGATTTGTAGAGAAAATACCATGTAAATACAAAGCAACATTTTATATTTCTTGGTAGTATGTTCATTTTCACATGAACGAATATCAACTTTCAGTAAACATAAATTCCTATTTTCTTTCAGTAAAAATAAAATCGTATGTGACTCCAATGAAGCCTCCAAATCTCAAAATGTTCACTTTCAGCAAAGTACTACCTTTGGCAATAAGTTAAAAGAAAGGGTGTGATCATATACTGGGGAAATTCATTTAGTATTAGATGAACGTACTTTTACAATATCCGAACTCTTGTAGGATTTGCTTTGGTTTGGGAGATACATTATAATGCATTCAAGGAAGGAAAATATACAGCTATGTAAGAACAATACTTATGCAAATAAAGAATTTTCCTTGCTAAATACTGAAGGGAACAGAAAGCAAGAGCAACAAATACAAATAACTTGAATTCTATGGGGTATATTTATGCAGTGTTTTATAATTTAGAAACTGTGTAAAAATAGAATTTAAATCGATGCTAATTTATCCTAACCCTTTTCTTTAATTCCAAGCAATTTTTAACTTGCCTTTTTCATATCATTCTATCCCCCAATAACAGTGTCTTCTGCGTGTGTAGTGATTTGCAGTTTTCAAGCAGCTTTTCCCCTCTCTTTTTATTAACAAGAACATCTTCAATTTGTTAAATGCAAGCTTTGAAGGACAGGGAAAATTTCTTCCCACTCTGTCTCCCTTCCTTTAGATACTTTCCTTCTTATTCACTTAAAATTAAGTAATTAAACATTTCTTCGGTTGTTAAAAGGTGAGCTCACAGCCTCCTAGGATTTTGTTGGGACAATATCCTTTTCTGCCAGTGAAATGATGATTTTCTGTTTCTGAATTCATGGATCTCTTAAAAGAATTTGTATTCAGATCCAAACCCAGTGGGAAGACCTCTGGCAAGGGTGGTAGACTCACCTCTGCCACCCTTTTGTTGGGGGACCTTGGGTACCAGACACTTAACATCCAAAGCAGTGGTGGTAGAAGTTGGAGATCAGCTTCAAAATAAGGAAACAGCACACATGCACCCACAACATGCATGTATAGAATGGGGAAAAGATTTCTGGTTTTGTTTTTCACGTACATTACTTTGCATTAGAAGAATGTCCTGTATGTATGGAATTTTTTCTGATGTGTTTAAAATATGATTTTCTTGGGGGGCCTGTGTGGCTCAGTTGGTAAAGCAACTGACCTGGCATGATCTCACGGTTTGCGAGTTCAAGCCCCGTGTCAGGCTCTGTGGTGACAGCCCAGAGCCTGGAGCTTGCTTCGGATTCTGTGTCTCCCTCTCTCTCTGCCCCCTCCTCCACTCCCATTCTATCTCTCTCTCTCTCTCTCAAAAATAGATAAACATTTTTAAAAACTTTTAAAATATAATAAAATATGATTTTCTTGGTCAATGTTCTTAAAGAATAATTGTAATAATTAATGTGCTCTTTTGTCAATCACTATTGGTTGAAACCAAATCCTCTATGCAGGATTTAAGTTGGAAATGAGATCAATAGTTGGTTATGGCATTTACGTTTTGAGGGGGCACATTTTTCTCATTTCTATTATATGCCTGGGTACAATGAATAGTATTTGTAATGCCTCCCTTACCTTCCTCTGAGCAGTGCTATGGAGACAAAATATGATAATGCCATTTTTGGCAAAGGTGGTTAATGGTCTGACCAGTATATGTATTCTCTTTTCAAAAGGCCCCAGCTGCTCGGCTCTATTACTCTTCCTGGGTCCTCTATGTTCATGTAACTACTTCCTACCATGCAATGTGAGTGGAAGGCCAGGGTATTCCTTCTGTGCTGGAGTTTTAAAGCAGTGGGTATGCCTTCTTCTACTGTCCAGAAACAGAGGTCCCAAAGCCCTAGAAGATGGTAGAAACCCAAGATGGAAGGAACTTTGGTCTCTGAATCAGTACGGGGAGAGAAAGTGTTCAGCTGACTAACTGTTCTGGTTTTCCCCAGACTGAGGTGATTCTTGAAATGTCGGACTTTTAGTTTTATTTGTTTGTTTGTTTGTTTATCTGTTAGAACTTTTAAGGTTTTATTTGTTTGTTTGTTTGTTTGTTTTTGAGAGAGAGACAGTGTGAGTGGAGGAAGGGGAGAGAGAGAGAGGGAGAGAGGGTCCCAGTGGTCCACACTGCCAGAGCAGAGCCCCACATGGGGCGGATCTTGAACTCTCCAACCGTGAGATTATGACCTGAGCCAAAACCAAGAGTCAGACACTTAGCCAACTGAGCTCCCCAGGCCCCCTGGGGACTTTTAGTTTTAAAGCTGGGACTGTCTTCGGCCACATGGGATATATTGGTCACCCTAAGAATGTCCATTGTCCAGGAACATCTTCACCGGACTATTACATGAGTGAGAAAGAAGCCACTAAAATTTTAAATTAATTTGTTGCCTTCCACTAGCACCACCCTAACCAACACACAGTAGAATTACCACTAAGCGACCTTGTGGGGACAGACACATGTCCACAAGAGTCAGAGAGCAGGAACCTTAACCCTCAACCGCACAACTCTGTGCTCTCAAGCATGTCCTTGGCTTAATCTTCTAGTTAAAGTAGATTAGTGGTTCTCAAAGTGTGACGAGGTGGCCCATGGTCCTTCCTAAGGTCTTCTCAGGATGTCCATGAGGGTAAAACTATTTTACAATTCCAGTTATTATTACTTTTTTTACTCTCATTCTCTCAAGAGTGGGTACTGGAGTTTTCTGGAGGCCACACAAAGTGGGACGACATCACAGCTCTGACGGCTGATGGAACATGGCTTGTGCATTCTCATGTTTTAAAAATGTTCTAAGTTTGATTTCTAATAACTCTTAATAGATGTAATGTATGTAAGCAAAAGCTCATTAATGATTTAAAAAAAAATTTTTAAAAACTTTTTTATTAATTTCTGAGACAGAGAGACAGTGTGAACAGGGGAGGGGCAGAGAGAGAGGGAGACACAGAATCCGAAACAGGCTCCAGGTTCTGAGCTGGCTGTCAGCACAGATCTGACGTGGGGCTCAAACCCATGAACCGGGAGATCATGACCTGAGCCAAAGTCGGAAGCTTAACAGACTGAGCCACCCAGGCGCCCCTCATTAATTATTTTTAAAAGTGTAAGAACTCTTGAGGCCAAAGAGTTTGGCAGCTGCTGTACAGGATAATCTAATCTCTCCATTCTTGTAGAATTCTAGAGGTATGTGAAGTAATACTTGTAAATATGCTAACTAGTTGTAGCACTTTTATATTGCCATGGTTTTTGCGTTTTTTCCATCTTCAGTTGTGGTGGAGATTGAAGTAGTTTGGAACTGGGTGCCTCAGTTAAGTGTCTGACTTCAACCCAGGTCATGATCTCCAGGTTTGTAGGTTTGAGCCTTGCAACTGACTCTGTGCGGACAGCTCAGAGCCTGGAGGCTGCTTCGGATTCTGAGTCTCCCTCTCCCTCTACCCCTCCCCCACTCTCACTCTGTCTCTCTCTCAAAAATAAATAAATATTAAAAAATTTTTTTAAACACCATGCAATCCATTCTTAAAAAGCAGGAAAGCATAGAGAGTTCCTGCTTTATGTATCAGAAACTTTGCCATTTTAATTCCACCTTGTGACATGGGGCAGTGCCTTAAACAAATCATAAAATAAGAAGAATTAAAGTATATTCTGCCTTTAGAGGAAAGAAGAATATTATGTTATTCCAAATAAGTAAATAATCATAATAATATACTTGTGCTCATCTGAGTGTCTAGATGAAAATGCTTATTACACTTTTTTTTTTTTTTTGCTTATTACACTTTTGATAGAAGTAAACCAATGCATACTTGGTTGTGTCTCTCTTGCTTAGAAACTTTTAATAGGTTCCTGTAAGTTCTCAGAATAAAGCCTCAACTTTATACAAAGTCCTTCTAAGTCTTTACCCACACAGCGGGGACTGTCGTGGCCTCAATTCTGTGTGCCTTTCCTCTAGCTTCAACTCTCTTCCACTTTCAATTTAGACACCTTTTTCTCCAGGAAGCCTACCTGATTTATAACTGCAATGCCCCTGTGCTTCTTACCCTCAAGCAACTCACTTGTAATTCCCTGTTCTAGGACATCGCTGGATCCAAAGATGGCAACCTACTAATTCTCCTGTAGGATCATGACTCAGGTGTGACAGGCTCCTGGCCACAAGCCTCGCCTTGCAGCCAATTTGGAGGAGAAATGATGCCTTCTTCTCATACCACAAAGGGGATCTGCACACATCTGACAATATAGTGTCCAGTCTGTTAAAGAAATGACTCAGAAAAAAAGGGGCTTCCAGAGAGCCAAATACGAAATGTTTGTTAAATATACAAAAGTGAAGGTCTCAATTACCTAAAGTCATTGGACACTAGTAAATCTAGAGAAGGCCAAGACCTATGATTTACTGAAACACACACACACAAACACACACACACACAGTTTAACTTCTTCTTTCAAACTTTACACTTGAGGTTGGAGAGACTTTTTGGTCCAGTGTCCTTCTGATCGAAGAACTTGCAAACCTTACATGCAGACTAATTGACCTACCAAAATCTTTGTCTTTCATGATAGCATAACCAGAGTTACCCAGGTTGCTATATTGATGGTCCTTTTCCAATTGACCTAATGAAGTCCCTGATCAGATGAGACTTGATGAGAATTTCTTTCATTAGCTTTCCAGGATGACCCCTCCTCCTGGGGGTAGAGGCTGTAGCTCCAATTATTCTGCACTTGGTAAAAAAAAAAAAAAAAATAGAACCATATTTGTATTCCTTTTAGATATTTTGCAATCCTGTTATTTTAAGATTTAAGAGGTAATTGGGATATGAATCTAATTATCTCCATCATCAGTTGACAAATGAATTACCCACATAGTTGAAAGTGCTCAATTCTCTCACTGGTTTGGCAAACATGTATTCATCTCCTACTGTATGTCAGGCTCTGTGCTAGGTGCTGGGGACACAGTGGTGACCAAGACAGAAACAAGATACCCCACAAATAAATATAAAATTGCAAATTATGATAAGAACTTTGAAAGAATTTAACAGGCAGCCTATATTTTCCAGCATCCAGTGCATGAAATAGAAGCAACTCTAGGTATTTTAAGAAGGACATGGATTAATACAAGGAATTGGGTGTTTCTGAAAATCATTGGAAAGGCTGTAGGAGCAGTTTAATCCCACGTCTTCAGAAGGGTCTTCCGGAACACTGCAGAATTGACCAACCAGAGGGGCTACTACAATGGAACTTTGCCAGACCTGAGAATTCACTGCCACCCACGTAGACTGCCTGTTGAAACTGCCTCTGGGAGCACCTGGGTGGCTCAGTCAGTTAAACGTCTGACTTCGGCTCAGGTCACAACCTCACGGTTTGTGGGTTTGAGCCCTGTGTCGGGCTCTGTGCTGACAGCTAGCTCAGAGCCTGGAGCCTGTTTCAGATTCTATATCCCCCTCTCTCTCTGACCCTCCCCTGCTCACGCTTTCTCTCTCTCTCTCTCTCTCAGAAATAAATTAAAAAAAAAAACATTAAAAAAAAAGAAACTGCCTCTGAACACCCAAGAAGCTACTAAATGGACACCCATGGCCATGGCGCATGATTTAGGAAGCCAGATCCAGATGCCACCATGACCACTAATGCCACGTCACCCTCTACTTCTTCACTGTGAGGGATCTGAAAACTAAGGCAGCACAGAGGAGCCTCTTGTTTTTAGGATGGTGCTCGCCAGTAGAAACTGCCAAGTGAACCAAATCTGCATCCAGAATCTGGGCAGCAAGGGAGTCTGCCCTGTAGTGAGCAGCATTTTATCCTCTCCAGGGAGGAGGGAGGTGGAGTGGAAACCGAGTGAGTCTATTTGGAGTGTCTGGAACAGGATACTGATTGAGTTTGGGGACTGGGAAAAGCTTAATTTAGGAAGCAACACTTAAGCTGAGACGTGAAAAGGGAGCAGGAGGAAAGGAGTCAAGGAGAAAGATGAGTTCCACACAGAAGGAAGAGGAGAGAAGACCTTGTGCTATAGGAAGGCTCTTGGCGTGCTTGAGGAGCAGTGTGGGGGAAGCAGAATGAGGTACGGGGAAGTGGTACATGTCTGGAGAGGGACTAAATTCCTGCTCGTGTAAGGCCTTCTTGACCACGTCAAAGTTTGAGGATTTCGCTCTTACTCTGATGAAAGCCATTGGACCATGTAAGCAGAGGAGGAAATCAATCCACTTTATACTAAAGAAGGTTCTAGCTGGTGTGCAGAAAACAGTTTTCAGATGGCAGAAGTAGACACGGGGCTAGTGCAGTAGGTGTGGTGAGGGGACAGTGGCTTGCATGAGGGTGTTGTCAGTGGAGGTGAGGGAGAGAAAGGGAGGAATGCGACTTACATTTGGAGGCAGAACTCACAGGACCTGACGTGGAGTGGCTGCAGTATAGGAAGGGTGAGAGGGAAAAAGATCTAAGTACTACTCCAAAATTTCTCATCCGAACAGCTGGATGGGACGCTCCTCCCATTTAGTGCAATGGATGAGATGCAGAGAGCAGGTTTGGGGAAATACCACTATCGATGTTGCACATGCCTTTGACTTCTAGCACGTCTAGAAATGCACACGTGTCTCGATAATAGTCAGCTGGAAAATGCCGGTGGAACTTGAGGGAGGCCAGGGTGAAAAATAAATACAATCTAAAAGAGTCAGTGTGGCAAGGATTATATGTTCATCTACCCCTCCACCCAAAATCTTGAGATAGTAAAGAGGTTACAGGCCCACATAGTAGCAGTGGTGATAGGTCTTGTTTTTCATCTTATGTCTTTGTTTTCTCCTCCTACTTCTCATTTCTTCCTTTTCTTTCTCCCCTAGCTCCTCCTGCTGCTTCTTTCCTCCTCTTTCAGCAAGTTTTTGCTCCATTAATTTTCAGGCTGTTATCATGATTTTTGAGCACAACTTTAACCTATCAGTCAGAGCTTTGGTAAAAAGAAAAATTTTGGTAAAAAAAATTTTTTTTTAATTTTGTGTAGATTCTTTGAAGAGTTGTTATATTAGGTAAGAGTTACATTGATCTCTTTTCTCTTTTCTTTTCTTTTTTTTTCTGTCTTGAGTGATAGTTAGGGGAAAGAGCACAGACAAGATATTATGTAGATTTTTTGGCCTTGGGGCAAAACAAGGCTTTGTTTACAAACAAGTATAGAAATCAGTAACAGCTATGTTTGGAGGGAGGTTTGCATGCATTGATCTTATATACAGGACATTTTTGGGGAAATGAGTCACAAAGTCAAGAAGCTGGAAGAGAGAGAAAAACCAAATTAAAACACAAGCCACACCCAAAATGGCTCATCCGCATTTCTAGCGAAGAGCTGTCAGCTGTAGGCTCAGCTGGGACTGAGGGTAGGAGCTTGGCTCCTCTATAGGTTTTGGGCTTCCTCACAACATGTTGGCTGAGTTCCAAGAATAGGCAGTCTAAGAAAATCAGATAGAAGCTGCATTGCCTTTTATTACTTTGCCCCACATAGTGTCACTTCTACCATAGCCAGAACTGCACCCAGCTTCAAGGCAAAGGAACACAGACCTTACTTCTCAATAGAAAGGATTCTTTTTAAGCTTATTTATTTATTTTGAGAGACAGAGAGAGAGCAAGCAAGCATGAGCAGGGAAGGGGCAGAGAGAGGAAAGAGAGAATCCCTAGCAGGCTCCTCACTGTCAGCCCAGAGCCAGACACAAGGCTTGATCATGACCTGAGTCAAGATAAAGAGTCAATGCTTAACGGACTGAGCCACTCTGGGGCCACATCAATAGAAGGCTTTTTAAAGCATCATTGAAAGAAGATGATGGGAGATGGGATATATTGTTATGGGGACTTTGGAAAAGAGAGTTTGCCACACTGTCCAAAAATTGGGTGACTATTTTCATTTACTCAAGTCTTCTGTTGTGTCTCTCTGTAGATTTTTATATATTACTTGGAGATAGGGAACTTTTAAATAGATTATTCTGTTACACTGTCTTATTTGGTGCTATTATAGTTGAAATATTTTCTTCAATTGTATTTTCTAACTAGTTATTATTTACAGAAAAGCTATGGTATTTGTGTGTTAATTTGGTAACCATTCACATTAGTAGATGTCCTGGGGAATTTTAATTCAAAACAATCCTCAATTACCAGATTGTAATTTGTTTGTTGTCAGTTTCCATTGTCATATGACAAGGTTTCAACATTTTAGTCAAGCCCCAAAAAAGATAGAAATGAGTGTCTTTTTCTAAATGTAAGACAGGAAGCCATCAAAATCCTAGAAGAGAAAACAGGAAAAAAACTCTTTGACCTTGGCTGCAGCGATTTCTTATTCAACAAGTCTCTGGAGGCAAAGGAAACAAAAGCAAAAATGAACTACTGGGACCTCGTTGAGATAAAAAGCTTCTGCACAGTGAAGGAAACAATCAGCAAAACTAAAAGGCAACCAGTGGAACAGGAGAAGATATTTGCAAATGACATATCAGATAAAGGGTTATTATCCAAAACCTAAAAAGAATTTATCGAAGTCAACACTCAAAAAACAAATAATCCAGTGAAGAAATGAACAAAAGTCATGTCTTCAAAGAAGACATCCAGATAGCCAACCAACACATGAAAAAATGCTCATCATCAGGGAAATACAAATTAAAACCGCAGTGAGATACCACCTCATACCCGTCAGAATGGCTAAAAATAACTCAGGCAACAACTGATGTTGTGAAGATGTGAAGAAAGAGGATTTCTTTTGCACTGCTGGTGGGAATGCAAACTGGTGCAGCCACTCTGGAAAACAGTATGGAGGTTCCTCGAAAAAGTTAAAAATAAAACTACCCTATGACCCAGCAATTGCACTACTAGGTATATATCCAAGGGATACAGTGGTGCTGTTTTAAAAGGGCACAGGCACCCCAATGTTTACAGCAGCACTATTGATAATAGTTGAAGTATGGGAAGAGCCCAAATGTCCATTGACAGATGAATGGATAAGAAGATGTGACATACATATACAATGGAGTATTATTTAGCAATTAAAAAGAATGAAATCTTGCCATTTGCAACAGTGTGGATGGAACTAGGGGGTATTATGCTAAGTGAAATAAGTCAGTCAGAGAAAGACAAATATCGTAGGACTTCACTCATATGTGAAATTTAAGATACAAAACAGATGAACATAAGGGAAGGGAATAAAAAATAATATAAAAACAGGGAGGGGGACAAAGCATAAGAGACTCTTAAATACAGAGAACAAACAGGGTTGTTGGAGGGGCTGTGGGTGGGGGATGGGCTAAATGGGTGAGGGGCCTTATGGAGGACGCTTGTTTAGATGTACCCTGGGTGTTATACACAGGGGATGAATCACTGGAATCTATTCCTGAAATCATTATTGCACTATATGCTAACTAACTTGGATTTAAATTTTGAAAAGAAAAGAAAAGAAAGAGAAAGAAAGAAAGAAAGAAAGAAAGAGAAAGAAAGGAGTATCTTTCTTTTATCATTTACCAAAAGTCTATGTGATTCACACTTTGTAAATTCATCTTATAAAGATACATTCTATGTCATGCTAGAAGAACTAGTTCTGCTTACAGATTTCTTGTGCTTGTGCCCTTCAAAGTTTCCATTTTACAAAGTATATGAAAGAGTTTGAAACTGTCAGATTTACATCGGCGCAGTTATCATGTCTGATTGTGAGAATTTGCTGAAATTCTATTTTGAGCAGATTCCACAGATCAAGGGCAGATTGGAATTAGAGGACAGTTTGGGACCCGATTTGTAGACTTACCTTGGTTCAAAAACTGGTTTACCGAACAAAGTAAGCCTGAAGTGATAGCACTACTCAATCTACAAAGAAATAAGGCTGTTCAGATTCCAAAGGAACAAACAAATGTCGATTCTTGTTTTTCTGTATTAATGGACTCTTAGCTCAATGGAATTCCATGTATTAAAGCACTACAGAGATACTTATAGGAAATAAAGTCATAATTTCAAAAGAGATTTCTCCATTTTAAAAATGTGTCAGCAAATTAGGATCATGACTGCCTTTGGAGTATGAGCTTCAGGATGTTTTGACATGTGGTTCTGTGGTTAACGCTTATGACTAACTTGCTGTATATGCTACTTGTTTGTCTTGTTTATTGCTTGTTTATTATCTTCCATTTAAAAACGTTAGTTCAATGATTACAGTAATTTTATTTGATTCGTTAAAATGCCATATTCCCTGTACCTAGAAAATACTAAGTATCTAGTAGGCACTCAATATTTGGTCATTGAAGGAAGGATTGAAGGAACAGCATGACATTTAGTATCAAGAGAAGCTATTTGAACTGAAAGTAAAGTATACACAAGAAGATACATTATCTGTGGTTCTTTGGATTTGAGTATGTAACTCTTAAACTTTTAATTTGACTAAATTCTGTGGAAGAACATTTCATTCACAAGATGAATTGAAGCTGAGTCATCATTAGTTGTATAAACTTTGATTTAGAATTGATGCATCTTTTTAAAAAGTTAAAGAAAAAGGAGGGGGGTACCTGGGTAGCTCAATCAGTTAAGCAACTGACTTTGGCTCAGGTCATAATCTCATGGTTCATGGGTTGGAACCTGTCATCAGATTCTGTGCTGACAGTTCAGAGCCTGGAGCCTGCTTTGGATTCTTGTCTCCCTCTCTCTCTGCCCCTCCCCTGCTTGCACTCTGTCTCTCTCTCTCTCTCTGAAAACTATATTTTTAAAAAACATTTAAAAATTTTAGAATTGATGCATCTTAGTTGAAAAAGAAAAGACTGGCAAGAAATAGATCAACATTGACAGTGAATCTCTGAATGGTGATTTTTTAATACCTCTTTTTACATTGGTATTCTACAAAATGTCAATAATAAAAATGAATTACTTGCAGAAAGAAAAAAAAAGAAACCTAAACAAGGTAGAAAACTATTGTGTCATCAAATTTGTTAAAAACTAGTGTCTTGCTAATTATATCAAAACGTATGAGTTAGAAGTACAAGAACTATGATGGCATACTTGGGCACAATAAAATCAATTAAACTATATTTTCCTCTGATTTGGGTAAAACTAATGAAAATGTATATGTTGAAGAAATGACATACTAATCATCTCTATTCTTATTAATAATGTTTATTTATTTTATTTTTGAGAGAGAGAAAGAGACAGAGGACAAGCAAGGGAAGGGGAGAGAGAGAGGAAGACACAGAATCTGAAGCAGGCCCCAGGCTCTGAGCTCCGAGCTCTCAGCACAGAGCCCAATGCAGGATTCGATCCCATGAACTGGGAGATCATGACCTGAGCCAAAGTTATGCTTAACTGACTGAGCCACTCAGGCACCGCACTATTGTTATTAATAAAGGATTCATGGTATACCTTCCACATATAGATTTCTGACCACAAGTCCAATTACTGAGAGAGCTTTGATTATAAGATCATTAAGGTATTTGTGTCTCTCTCATTCTCTGCCACCCCACATTGGGCTCTAATACCTATGTCATAGGATTGTAAAGCCAAATAGGATAACACATGATAAGACACTCTAAATTACAAAGCCTCACATGTGTTTGGTTGAAAAAACATCTTCCAGGACCTGCCTCCCCTCTAGGTGGCCATTTCCAACATGGCGGAAGCAGGGAGAGACCTTTACCTACTTAAGTTAAATGGAATGACGTAATACCTTTGGAGTCTCCTTCCTGTGCTGCAGTCTACAGGGCTCAGTTTAAATAGCCAAGGTGCCAGCCCTATGATTGTGAGTCTGTGCCAACGGGGTCATGATGGTAAACGTGACAAAGCTTTTCTGTGGGTCTGTCCCAGCATGGGTCTGAGGGAGGCATTTCCTTACAAGAGCACTAACATGCCACAGTCCCCAGTTAAGAGAACCAGAATAAAGTTTACTTCTTCTGAGGCTAGCTGGAGATCAGGAGAGAGTGCTGTCACCCCATGTTATTGGGATCATGATGTTTCTGGGGGATTCAAGAGCTTATCCATACTGTGTGGCCTTATATTAATAAAGGAATGGAAGCTGAGGGCTTTCTAGCATCATAAATATATGATAAATAGATAAATATATTTTGTTATTAGACTATTTGTTTTTATTAAAGTTAAATATTGCTTATAGTTATTGTATTAGTACCAGTATTTGTCTCTATTAGAGATTATTTTAATTTATTCTTTATTTCTGTTGATCAGTATTCTTCAATTTTTCATGTAATATTTTATAATAGAAAAGCAAAAAACTCATGCAAGTTACCTAAACACATTAAACAAAATTTTTAAATATTTCTTTGTTTTTGAGAGAGAGAGGGAGAGAGAGAGCACAAGTGGGGAGGGACAGAGAGAGAGGGAGACACAGAATCCGAAGCAGGCTCCAGGTCCTGAGCTGTCAGCACAGAGCCTGACATAGGGCTTGAACTCATGAGCTGTGAGGTCATGACCTGAGCTGAACTCAGACACTTAACTGACTGAGGCCCCCAGGTGCCCCACCTTTAAAACATTTGAAGATACAGGCAAGTAAAAGGAAGAAAACTAAAATGGCTTGTAATTCCACTACCCAGAGGTAAGCACAGTTAACATTTTGGGGTCCAACTTTCCAGTATACAGAATTCCTTAATGAAAACTGAGATTGTATGCTACATATCTTATTCACCCTGTTCTTTTGTTTGTAAAAATAATCCCATATGAATAAATGTTCTTCAAAAAACAACATTTTTTAAAAGTTTATTTATTTATTTATTTTGAAAGACAAAGAGCAGGTGAGGGGACGAAGGAGAGGGAGAGAGAGAATCTCAAGCAGGCTCTGCACTGATCATGCAGAGCCTGATGTGGGGCTTGAGCCCACAAACCATGAAATCATGACCTGAGCAGAAATCAACTGTCTTCAGACATAACACTTCAATAATGGCATATTCTGAGACTTTCCATGCACACTAATGAGTCAGAAAAGTTGAAGTGTCTACACCCTGGCCAGCAGTGTAATAGTGCCCAGCCCCCTCCTCCAGTGTTGTGGTTACTATGGCAGCTAGAAAATCTTGGTCAGTAGTGGGATTGTTACTGTTTTAATTGGCCGCTCTCTAATTGCTCATAGCTTGATCATTTTCCCCCTGGAAGATTCTCTGCACAATTGACTTTGCCAGGATCATTTAAAAATTCTAGAGCAGTAAAGCAATGGGAGTGGCATCTGCATGGGTGAGAGTTTTCATATGTAAATAATTAATGTTCAAGTCACAATATCTCTAGGCTCAGTCCCTTTAACACATGTGTACTCACTAAGTCCCTCTTCATATTCACTGGCAAATATTTACTGCTGGTCTGCTATATGACGAACTCTGTTCTAGATGCTGGTGACACAGCAGTGAGTGAAACTGGCAAGGTTCCTGGTGCATACGTNAGAGGATGGGGCTGAGAGTGATGGAGTGGGAAAAGAGGTACTTTATAATAGAAGGGATCAAGGAGGGACTTTTTGATAAGATGATATTTGAGTAGGGACCTAGATGGAGCAAGGAGTGAGTGAGCCATGCAGGTGTTTGGGGAAGAGCATTGCAGAGAGTGAGAAGTTCCCGAGACAGGACTGTGCCTGTCTCAATGAGGAGTGGCTGGACCAGAGAGAGGGTTGGGGGCAGTGGTACAGGTGAGATGAGAGAGGAGGAAGGGCCAGTTCACGTGGAGGTTGTACGCCTTGGCCAGAAGGACTACAGAGTTCATCAGAAGGAGCACAGAGAGGAGGCTGACAGACCAGTAGGAGGTGTGGCAGTGGCTCTGCAGCACTGTCAATAGTACATGTGGGTATGAAACACTGTCCCACACAGGCCTGCCCTGCTCTGCCAAGCCCAGCCATTGCCCGTCTCCAGCACTACCCAATTTCTCTCCTGTGGCAGGTAAGGTAGAGGGGGTGCCTTATGAGGTCTGTTGGGTGCTAAAAAGTCTGTGCAACAGGCAACCAAAATTGTGACGAGGCAGGATCAGTGGGTGTCATCCTCCGAAGTCAATTTGACAAGCCTTGGTCTAGCACTTACAGGGTCGAGAAGAACATGCTGGAAACTCTAGAGAAAAAGCAAAGTAGAGGCACCAGAGACTTCAATAAAATGACTAAAAAAGAAGTGGCAGACATGAATGCGTCGTGTGTACCAAATCACTCCATATTTAATCTCCGCATGAGGTACCTGGAAATCTATAAATGACAGCAAGAAGCAGCTTGACAGGCTGCCTGTGTTTCACTTGCTAGTTACAAACTAGTTGGAAGTTTTTCTCATATCTGAAAGGCCACTTTTGGGCACGAAAACTAAGCAAATTCCCAAGTCCAGCCCTCCATTCACAGAACAGACCAGTGAGCTAGCAAGCAGGAAGGGCTAGGAGGGACCAAGACCGTGGGGCTGCACCTATTGCCTGCAGAGCCTGATCCCAGGACCCCACTTGGAAGGTATCAGGGAAGAACCTCAGGGAGAGAACACAGAGGGTGCACGAGGGCCTAGATTTTCTCATGGGGTGATGTAGTGGCCATTGTCCAGCCTCTCGGTTAGGGACCAACATTCAGGACAGAAGCTCCCTTCACTGTCCAGGCATCTCTCCAGGAAACTCTTCTGACCATCCTAGCTCACATTTCGCTTCTCAGGCCTTTGCGGACATGTGCATAGTACTATTTGTTCAGCATGGAGTTGTTCTAGAATGTTAACTTCATGAGGCCAATGACTGTTTTGCTCACTCCTACACCCTCTGTGTGGGAAATAGTGTGTGGGATCCAGCAGACACTCAATAGTTATTGAATGGATGAATTTTAAATTCTTTTAGGGGTCTAGATAATCTCCTAAGCTTAGTGAGGGTGAGATCAGATCTGATTTCTCGTCATCCTTGTTCTCTTCCTTACTTCTCTCTGGTATTTCTGTAGCAGACCCCACCGGTAACTTCCCCATATGAACTTTGCCCACTGCAAAGTCAGCGGCAGACAATTCCTGTCCACGACAGTGCGTCAGTTGGCTTTCTGCCATGGAGAATGCTTGGTCCCTGTGTGCTTGAAGTTCTCCAAACTGTTAACTCACCCACATGTGATTCTCTGTCAGTGAAGAGTGGAAATGTGTAGGCAATTTCCATTGCTTGCTTCATGAAGAAATAAGTCTGGGGAGCATCCTACTATTTCTAGAAGACTCCAGGGGACTGAACCCAGTTGTTCGTATTGGTTATCCACCCATCAGTCCTCTATGGCTTTCCTACTTTCCTATCTCAAGTCCCTCCTTACTCTGTTTCCTGGGACCACATCCTATATCCAAAATAAACTGCTTACACAAGAATCTTCCAGTAGAGGCTGCCTTGGAGGAAACCCAGACTCAGTCAATCGCTCACAAAAACTGTGCATAAGCATTCCTATGGAGATGGAGGGAGATAACGCAAGCCAGGCATGGAGTGTTTACCTCCTGTTAATGTTCTGCTCCATTAGCCACCTTTGCTATTGTTCCCTATATATTTTTTAAAGTTTTTTAATGTTTCCAAAAAAAATAAGTTAAAAAAAAGCTTTTTAATGTTTCTTTATTTTTGAGGCAGAGAGAGACAGAGTATGAGTTGGTGGGGGGGGGGCAGAGAAAGAGGGAGACACAGAGTCCCCAGCAGGCTCCAGACTCTGAGCTGTCAGCACAGAGCCCAACGTGTGGCTTGAACTCACAAACTGTGAAATCGGACACTTAACCGACTGAGCCACCCAGGCACCCCAGTATTGTTGCCCGTTTTGAGGGGGCCCATAAAATACTTGTGCATTAATCCTGGAGGTGGAGTTTTTTAAAGTTTAGTTATTTTGAGAGAGAGAGAGAGACAGATAGCACATGCATGAGTGGGAGATGCGCAGAGAGAGAGAGAAAGAGAGAGAGAGGGAGAATCCCAAGCAGGCTCGGAGCTGCCATCACAGACCCCGATGCAGGGCTTGATCTCATGAACGGGAGATCATGACCTGAGCCAAAACCAGGAGTCAGATACTTAACCAACTGAACCCCTTGGAGGTGGAATTTTGAGGAGGAATTGAGGCAGAGACCAAAGGCCACCCATGGCAATAACAACATCAATAACTATGGTATTATATGAGGAGGCACAGAGACAAAGATCAATGAGAAAGCCAGAGAAAATGGTGTATATCCAAGATGTTAACCTTTGTGGTAGCAACTACACTGGAAATAAGACTTCACCCCAAGACCAATGACTAGAACCTTCCATTTGTTCAAGAGAATTGATGTGGCCCTCCCAGCTAGCCAGAGTAAGGATATTTACAATGGGATGACAATGGCCCTATTAAGACAAACCTGACAGAAAGGGCAAGAAACTTGGCTTCCTTTGAAAAGACAGGGAGATTCTGTGGGTCAAGGTAGGGAGAAGGCAAGTGGTCTAGTTTCTGGAGAGTATGGGGAAGGAGATGGAAAGCTGATAGAGTAGGCGGAGCCGGAATCCTGAGGATCAGAGAATCAGCCAAAGTTAAAGTTGAGGGAGGTCTGCACCCAGAGAAGCATTGAAATCTTTGCCTTGTTTGATCTGTCTGTTAAACGCTATGTGAGTGGTGCTCGCTGTTAACTGTCTCAAAAGAGGTCAGATCTCACAGAGGGATTTTGGCATTTGCTGTAAGCAGTGGCAGACCGTTGGGATTGCACCGAATTATCCACAAAGGTAAATGGCGCTAGTGGTTTTTCAGGAGTAGGGCTTGTGTCTGACAACATTTGATCCTGTAGAAGGGTCAAGACTGGAGGCTCCTTCAAGACAAAGTGTCCCGTTCACTTTTGAAATCCCAGTGCCTCTTGTTTTGTCTGGCCCAAGGGTTGATGCTTAATAAACATATGTAGAAGGAGGGAAGAGAAAAGTTCAACTAGTGACATCAAGCTAGGAAGGGAGAAGAAGATATTAGTGAGTCCTCAATAAATGCCGCTGCCTGGGTTGGCTGAGTAGGACCAGCTTGTCTACCTTCTCCTCCACTCTGCTGGCTAGGGCACAAACAGCCCAGAGGTCCTCACCGCTGTGTTTTCTTGCTAAACCATCATGATGATGTACAGTTGGTCCCAACACAGGGCAGTCTGTCTTCTCATCTGCTTTTTTTTTTTTTATAAATGTTTTTTATTTATTTCTGAGAGAGAGAGAGAGACAGCATGAGCAGCGGAGGGTCAGAAAGAGAGGGAGACACAGAATCTGAAACAGGCTCCAGGCTCTAAGCTGTCAGCACAGAGCCTGACGCGGGGCTCAAACCCACGAACTGTGAGATCATGACCTGAGCCGAAGTCGGATGCTTAACCAACTGAGCCACCCAGGCGCCCCCTCATCTGCTTTTTAACATTTTATTTACTTTGGGGCACCTGGGTGGCTCTGTCAGTTAAGCATCTGACTTCGGCCCAGGTCATGATCTCACGGTTCCTGAGTTCGAGCCCTACACCGTGCTCTATGCTGACAGCTCAGAGCCTGGAGCCTGTTTCAGATTCTGTGTCCCCACCCCTCACTCTACCCTGCCCCCACTCATGCCTTGTCTTTCTCTCTCTCAAAAATAAACATTAAAAAATTTTTTTAAATAAAATTTTATTTTTTAACATATTTTATCTAAATTCCAGTTAGTGAACATATAATGTAATATTAGTTTCAGGTGTGCAATACAGCAATTCAACACTACCAAACATCCCTCTGTGCTCATCACAAGTGTGCTCCTTAATCCCCATCACCTATTTCACCCAAGCGCCCACCCAACTCCCCTCTGGTAACCATCAGATGGTTCTCTATAGTTAACAGTCTGTTTCTTGATTTGCCTCTCTCTCATTTTTTCCTATTTGCTCATTTGCTTTGTGTCTTAAATTCTATTTGTCTTTCTTTGACTGACTTATTTCACTTAGCATTATACTCTCTGGTTCTATCTAAGTCATTGCAAATGTCAAGATTAGGTTCTTTTTAATGGCTGAGTAATATTCCATTGTGTGTATATACCACATCTTTATCCATTCATCAGTCGATGGACACTTGGGCTATATCCCTCATTTGGGTATTGTAAATAATGCTACTATAAACAGGTCAGGCTTTTGCTGTATTACCTGGCTTTGAAAAACTTTACATTGTCTTTTTCTAATGATTTTAATTTTAGCACTGTGGTAAGTGAGCTGTTAAATTATTTGTCAATGAACTTTGCTTATGATCCTTTAGCTGTGCAGTCATTTTATTTTTTTTTTAATGTTTATTTTTGAGACACGGAGAGAGCAGGGAAGGGGCAAAGAAAGAGGGAGACAAAGAATCCAAAGCAGGTTCCATGTTATCAGCACAAAGATTGACATGGGGCTCGAACCCTTGAACCCTGAGATCATGACCTGAGCCGAAGTTGGACGCTCAACCGAGTCAGCCACCCAGGAGCTCCTTGTGCAGTCATTTTTTAAGTTCCTATTTGTAGAATCATGTTAAAGGAAGACCTTTCCCAATGAAAGATTACACAAGTATTCTCCTGTTGAATTTTCCATCAGTGTTCCGACCATTTTTTAACACCAAAATCTTGAATGCATCTGAAATTTATTTTTGCAAATGACGTGAGTAAGGAAATGTACCCCCTGCCTAGAATGACCCACTATTTCTTGGCTATTGGATTCCCTACTAATTTGAAATGCCGTTTTTATCTTATAATAATTTCTCATAAAAACATGACCTTCTTAATGAATTCTCTCCTCTGTTCTGTTGATCTGTTAACTTATTCTTGCCTCAATGAAATCTGCAGATAATGTTAGTGCTTCTCCCCAATCTTGTTGGGTCCCTTTTTTAGTATTTGTTTCAGAGTATCTTGGAGACAGGGCTTAGCGATTTGAGTTTTCTTTGTCCTGCACCTTCAGCTCTTCCTGGGGAGCTGTCCTCAGCTCCCTTTCTCTTTACCAAAGGAGACTTACAGGTGTGCATTCCCCCTTGAATAACCAGTGACCAACAGGTGCGAATACGTGAAAACCAATTTTTCTTGCTTTGGAGTAGGGATAGGGACAGCTGTGAGGCTGAGCTTATACCTACAGTTCTGTAGCCTGATCAGTCCTTGGGACTTCACCCTCAGCCAGCCTTCTTCCCCTTCCCCGTTCTGTTCCCTAGTCCCTGACAGGTTTTCCCTGGAACCCTTTCATCAATAAATCACCTGCACACAAAGTACTCATCTCAGGGTCTGCTTTTAGGAAGCTCAGTCTAAGGCAGAGTCTTTTCATCATTCAGGCAGATCACTCCAACTGAGAAGAACCATCTTCCACCAGTCACCCATTGAACTGAGAAAGCTATCGATATGGCTTCCTTTCCCACTGCCTATCAGAAGGGCTTTCAGGCATTGAGTAAAATTAAGTAAACTCTGAACTCCTGGTGGTGTCCTTCTGTCACTGCAATGAATGATGGCTTTCATATTTTTAAATACAATCCCTAAAGGACATAAAGCTTTTAATTTCTCAGAAATTATTTAGCAGATCCCAGAAATAATATCCCTGGGTAGTTGTTAGACATCATTTATGATAACTAAGATGACATTTGATTACTTTTATACTTTCTATGTAAAAAAAAAAGGTATGTGCACTTGGTAAGAGATTAAAAATAAGAGGCTGCTTGGGTGCCTCATTTGGTTAAGTATTCAACTCTTGGTTTCAGCTCAGATCATGTCATGGTTTGTTCGAGCCCCGTGTCGGTCTCTGTGCTGACAATGTGGAGCTTGCTTGGGATTCTATCTCCCTCTTTCTCGGCCCCTCTCCTGCTCATATTCTCTCTCTCTCTCTTTCTCAGAAGATAAATACATAACATTAAAAAAAATTAAACAGAGGGATATAAAATGAAAATTTTCTGTATTCTTTCTAAAGATTTTAGCAATATTTAAGATTCAATAATTAATCAAATATTTATTGTTTACTATATGCCAGGTACTATTTATTCCTTTCTCTAGATTGGTTGTACTATAAAATTACTTTCACATATCTTTTTCAACTTAATACCTCATGTAAATTTTCCCATTCCAGTTCATGAAAATTCTTCCTCATTTTTAAAAAATATTTATTTATTTTTGAGAGACAGAGAAAGATAGAGCATGAGTGGGGGAGGGGCAGAGAGAGAGGGAGACACAGAATCCAAAGCAGGCTCCAGGCTCTGAGCTGTCAGCACAGAGCCCAACGCGGGGCTCCAACTCACGAGCTGTGAGATCATGACCTGAGCCAAAGCTGGACGCTTAACTGACTGAACCACACAAGTGCCCCTTTCTCATTTTGTTTGATAGCTGCACCATATTTATTTTTATTCTGTTCTATAATGTTTATTTCCATAGTGAGGTTTATCCTTGTTTCACTAGGTTCAAAATTATGACAAATTCTTGAAAGCAAGTTATTCCCTTCCTAGTTTTATTAATTCCAGTCATCTGCTAGCTGAATTTTGTCATCAAGTAATTTTTGCACACTTGAGGAGTTCTGTCTCTTGCTTTAATTTTTTAAAAATGTTTATTTATTTTTGAGAGAGAGAGAGAGAGACAGAATGTGAGTTGGGGGGGAGCAGAGAGGGAGACACAGAATCTGAGGCTCCAGGCTCTGAGCTGTCAGCACAGAGCCCAACACGGGGCTCGAACCCACAAACTGTGAAATCATGACCTGAGCCAAAGTCAGTGCTTAACCAACAGAGCCACCCAGGCACCCCTCTGTCTCTTGCTTTAATTTTAAATGACAACATTGTTATGGAAAATTCTGGAGGCCATTTGATTTTTCTCTCTTATAGCCTATCACTTATTTTTATACATGCATTCATGGCAATTTTTAAATATATAAGTGACTGTGGATGTCTATTTTCCTTTCTCCTTCCTGATCTCCCATTTTTTTGTTTGCTTGTTTCTATTTTTTGTTATTAAGGTTTCTGAAATTGCTTGTTCTTTATGATGTATAGATTTAGGTGTCCCATTGTTTTGGGCATAGCTTCTTTTATAATTATTATTATTTTTATTTGCTGTATTAACTTTTTACTAAGATATAATTAAATGAAAAGTAAAGACATCAAATCCTACTTAGCATTTCGAATGACTGCATATATGTGTGGATAAACCCAAACATTTATTTAGAAATATTAAACATTACTATTAATATTTGTTCTTCTTTGGACTATCCTTTAGATTTTTAACAGTGTCATGTAATTTTATAACTAAATTTTATTACAGCTGAACACTTCAAAGAGTGTTCAAAGAGAACACTGAACACTTGAAAGAGAAACAAATTTTGCTGTGATCAGAGAAAACGTATTCAGAGAGTGCTGTACAGTATTCATGAATTTATGGTACTTGTCCAAATATTACCAGCATATTATTTTGTAAAGTTGTTTCTTACATAGGGTTTAAAATGCAAAGAAAAGTGGAATTTGTATTAAAAAAATAGAAGCAACACTGGCTTCTATATGCCAAAGATATAAGACAGATTTTTCTTACCCATTCTAGATACAAATATTAATTGTATGGACTGAGAACTTTTAATTTTCAATATAATTCAACAAAGTACACAAGTAGGACTCTATAAATATATCCCCTATAATAATCATATGCAGAACCATTTTATCACAAATACTACCAAAACCCTATGAAAAACAAACTACAAACACATTTTGAAAGAAATTCTCAGTTTTAACAACTACAAAAGCAATATCAATAAAGTTATTTGGTTTATAAAAATGAAGGGCAGTGTAAAGTAAATCTGAATACCACAAAGCTTATAGAGGATGCAGTCTTGAATTCCTTACTACAAGTTACTAAATACTTTAAAAAATAATAGGACTTACTCTATATAATTTAAAGTCTTGAGCTAGAGCGATAAGAAGAAAAAATTTAGTGGATAAAAAGTAGGTATGTAGAAATAATGTTATAAAATATGATTTTTATGCAAAATGTACCACTACTCTTCAAATGTATAAGGCTTAATATGCATATTTTTGGATTATGAGTGCTGTATACAATTTTTAGAGTAGTCTCCAACCATTCAAAATTCAGTATTTTTTATATATTTTGATATTTCTGAAGTGAATGAACATGGTACAGGATGCAATTTAATGTCAACTTTATCTATGCTGTTCCATGCAGTAAAAAGAAAAGCTTTTTTGAGCTCAGGAGAGAATGTTATCTTTTGAATTCTCGATCTCTATATAAATTCTTCTTTTAGGAATGTCAGAATTTTATAATATGAACGAATATCCACGAGGAATTGGCCCAACTTTAAAGAGAAGATACAGCAGAGACATAAGGTGTCAAATAGTTTAAGTCTTCCCTATGTAATTATACAGTCATAATTATTTTTTACATGAAAGTAAAGGTGCTTTAAAGTAAAAATCTTTTTTGTAAAACCTATCAGTATGACTAACACTTAATTTCCAAGTAGAATTTTCTATATTAGTTCCATTTTACCCATTTCTTTTGAAAAGTACCCTTTTGCCACAATATAAACAAAAAAAATGGTCGACAAAATGTTGACATCAGACACATCATAATTTGTGGTATGGGCCCTTTAAATTGAGACCAAATCTTTATTAACCCAAAGCTAGAGAGATTTTATTTGTTGCACATGCCCAAATTAACTCACATTTTCTATAAGCCTTGAAGAATTTTTATTTAACATAATGAAAGGTCTAATGACTTATATTCAAGACTATGTAGCACTCTTCTGCTTCTGGTCACCAGCCATTTTTATGATGATAACTCCGAGATCTGGAATGTGATAAAAAAAATGAGAGTGTTTTGCTGTTTGTGTTTTAGCTTCAGAATTGGTATACCCCTTGGGAGATTTACAAGGGGATCTTGCTATGGAGTCAGAATGTCTTCCATGTGATCTTGATTTGGTTCCTGAGCTAGTCTGCTTTTGAGGTGAACTTGATTGTGATTTTCCTATTGACTTGGATCTTTTTGGTAACGACTTGGACCTTGACCGTTCTCTAGAACCAGAATTCCTTCTTGGAGTTCTTGACTGCCTTGCTGAGGTAGACCACCTTGGTAGTGATTTGGAGCGAGATTTAGATTGGCTATAAGAAAATCGCCTGTGTTGAGACTCTTTAAGGCTATCAGATCGTCTCCTATTTCTTCCCCATGAAGAACTTGTACTTCGAGTTCTCCTTTGGCTGGGGCTTCTTGATCACCTATGATCACTTGGAGAACAAGGGTGATGTTCTTTTGATTTCATTTGGCCTGGTGTTTTTCGATCACCTTGTGCAAACTGTATTTCAACTTGACGGCCACATACCCACTTTCTATTAAGGTTATAAAGAGCATCTTCAGCGTCGCGAACATCTTCAAATTGAACATAAGCAAATCCTCTTGGGCGGCGGGTGTAGAAGTCAAGTGGAATGTAAACGTCTACTATAGGGCCATATCGACCAAACTCACGGCGCCAAGTCCTCAGGCCTGGTGGCGTCTGCGACGTTCCTGACGAACAGGGAGGTATTGGGGGGCCTCGTGTAGCGCGACAGAACCTCTTCCTCTGGTGCCTTTGGGTTTGCCTGCGGCCGCCAGGCTCACTCCATTTCTCTCGGTAGCCGCTGACGCCACAGCAGCTCCGCCGCCCCCTACCCCCTTGGTCTCGAACCCTCGAGCACGCACTATAATTATTTATTTCAATTTTATTAGTTATAGTCTTGTCTTTAAAAAAATTTTTTTTAATGTTTTTATTTATTTCTGAGACAGAGAGACAGCGTGAACAAGGGAGGATCAGAGAGAGAGAGGGAGGCACAGAATCCAAAACAGGCTCCACGCTCTGAAGTAGCTGTCAGCACAGAGCCCAACGCGGGCTCGAACCCACCAACCGTGAGGTCATGACCTGAGCTGAAGTTGGACACCTAACCAATTGAGCCACCCAGGTGCCCCAGGTGTCTTGTCTTTAGGTAACAAATTATATGTATGTGTAATCATAGTGATCTGTCTTCCAGATCTGTTACCTTTCATCTCCCTAATAGTTTTTAGCCTCTTTGTCATTTTTTTCCTCTGCATTATCTTTGATCATTTGAATACCTTCCTATGTGATTGGAACTTTGTTTTGACTAAACAATTTTTTTCCTTGATGTTTCAAATGATGTTTCTTGGTTCTTAGTGGGGTTTCTTAGATTTTAGGAGACATGTGTAATTTATTATGAAGTATGGCTCTCTGTTTTCAAAGCTTTATGTGAAGTTTTACCTTGCCTAAGTGCCAAGAGTGTGTGTGTGTGTGTGTATGTGTGTGTGTATAATGGATATATATTTATATACTTGTACATATTCGTATATTTACATATGTTCACACACAAATATGTATGAATACATACATACTTTGTTTTTCCTTTGACTTTGTTCAATTTATTAGACTAGATTTTTGGTGTATAATCTGGCTTTACTCTACCATTATACCTTAGAAGTGTTTGACTTTTGTTCTTGATTAAAGAAACATTTTTGGCAAACATTTTCCTTTGGGATGTCTTTGTTCTTATCTAAAAATGTAACCTTTAACAGCATAGTACAAAGGACATCAATCTGAATTATGGATCTATTTCAGAAAACCAACAAAGCAAAAGTGGGCTTCCATTCCATAATTCCTGAAGAATAAACTAAGGGTAGTTTTGAAGTGCTATAAATCATGCCTTAAAACTTACAGGAATGGATTGATTAAATCCAGTGAGTTTTGTATCCGATTCTGAATTGTGTGAGTTCATTATTACTTCTGGTGAAAAAATGTATTCCTTGATAAATCTGACAAAAGTCAGAACAAATAAAATTAGAATTTGCTGACCATGAAAAATCTTATACTAATTCTATTTCTGTTTTGCAACATTCATTATCAAAGATAATAAGATTGTACTTATGATGACGATGACTTTGGGCATTTTGTATAAGAAAGGATTTTTTAAGACTGCCTGCCCCCAAAGAATGAAGATTTCAAACTTTAGTTATGTAGTTCAAAGTCATTATTGTGTTAGTGATAAGAAACAGGATTCCAAACAGCCTTCTCCTTCCTCCTGCTCACCACCATCCTTTTCTTCCGTATCACCCTCCAAGCCATAGAGTTCCACCATTTTTCATTCTATGTGACCGATTTTCTTTCGCATGTCATGTTTTCCAACCAGATTGAATTAGAGGTTATTTTTGAGGGGATTTTTAATATTTGAAAGTGATATTTCCATGGGTTAATAGCAATCTGACTTTTTTAGTTTTAAAGAAATCTTTTCATGGTCTCCACACTTCACCTTCTCATAACCTTTTCCCTTTTGCAAAAGCCTCTGTAAAATTCTGAGCAGTGAGAAACTCCCACTAGCAACCCACATATTTTCCCTCCAAATGGGCTTCTCATCTTCTGAGGCAGTGTTTCACATGGTTTTGGCTTTCACACTTTTGGTCATCTGTCATCTTCTGTTTATTAGAACAGGTAGAGATTTAGTTTTCTTTCCAAGGCTTGTAAAATGGAGAGGATAAAATACAAGACTTTGCTTCAAAGAAACTGAGAAGGAATGAAGTCTTAGACATATAAAGGAGTTTGAAGCTTGAAACTACTTTTCCTTCTTGACCTCTTTGATGAGTCTGGTTTTTGTTGTTGTTTAGGGTAGGGATCTCTGCAGGAACCAAAGTTGTGTCCATGAGAAGGACCCATCTTTTCTTGATCTTCTGAGGACGGATTATCCAGAGTCAAGTGTGGCACCTTGGATTAGCTGTGTCTTACCATGAAACTACTGAATATCCATGAAACTACTGAATATCCATGAAACTACTGAATATCCATGAAACTACTGAAGATCCATGAAAACTTTAATACTGAAAACCATTAAAACTCTCTAGGACTGAGGGGTGCCTGGCTAGCTCAGTCAGAAGACTATGTGACTCAGGATCTCATGGTTGTGAGTTCAAGCCCCACATTGGGCATGGAGCCCACTGAAAATAAAAGGAACCCCCCCACACACACACACCCCAAACTCTCTAGGCTTGAGTTTACCCTAGGCTGTACTCTGTGTAATGTCTACAATGGGAGACTGAATCCTACCACTCATACCCTTAAAGCACAAAAAGTATCCTACAACTTTGGGTGCTTAAGGGCCAACATATGAATGCCTGCAGAATACCCAGACTCAGTAGACAGATGGTAGCTCAGATGGGGCAATGCTGCCCAGACCTATGGCCAGTGGGAGCTACAATGCCCAATGCTGAAGACCATGATGGTGCTTATTGGAAGGAGAGTAGTTGGGGAAAAGGCAGACTTCAGATATCCCATGGTAAGTGAGCCCATGTGGGAATCCTCTTGGGTTTGCAGTAACACAGAGAAAGGATTTTACAGGGACCTGTGATATGTGTTAGCAGGAGCAAGTAGGGAGGGGAATGAGGAAAAGGAAGCAGCAAGCATTCGTTATCGTATCTTCTAAAAATAACATTTTATAAGATATCATTAATCTATCCATCACTACTGTTAGTGACAATGTAATGGTGTAAGGAAAATGTTGATGGAATAGTGTGCAGAGATTTTGGTGCTTCTGGTTATCTTTTTAGTAAAAATTCTGTCACCTAACTAACAAATAATTCATATTCTTAACATAAGGATAACAATGAAAGGTTCCTGTGGAACCCTATCCTTTTCCAAGACTTCCCCATACATACTTCTTAATCATAACATTCCAACAAGGTTGATAGATTGCGAGTTATTTTCATTTTGACAGGAGCAAACCAAACTTCAGAGGGCATGGAAGTATTCCCAAGGTTGACACAATGAAAAATTGGAGGGACTAATACTTTAAATCCAGATTTGAACTCCAAGATCACTACTCTTACTACCAAACAATGCTCATTATAATGGTTTTTCATAGCAAAACAGCTTGCACTGATTTTTATAAGTTCATATAAAATATAATATTAGGCTAGACCAATTTCTCTAATTTTCATATGATAATAATACTTTGTAATCATTCAGCACACATTTTTCAAACACTTTCAAAATTTAAATAGCCTTAAGAAATTAATGGAGAAGTTACTACTACCTGTACTTGATTTAGAAGAAAACTAAGGGGGGGGCGGGTGCCTGGGTGGCTCGGACTGTTAAGTGTCTGACTTTGGCTCAGGTCATGATCTTATGGTTTGTGAGTTCGTGCCCAGCATGGGGTTCTCTGNCTAATGACTTATATTCAAGACTATGTAGCACTCTTCTGCTTCTGGTCACCAGCCATTTTTATGATGATAACTCCGAGATCTGGAATGTGATAAAAAAAATGAGAGTGTTTTGCTGTTTGTGTTTTAGCTTCAGAATTGGTATACCCCTTGGGAGATTTACAAGGGGATCTTGCTATGGAGTCAGAATGTCTTCCATGTGATCTTGATTTGGTTCCTGAGCTAGTCTGCTTTTGAGGTGAACTTGATTGTGATTTTCCTATTGACTTGGATCTTTTTGGTAANGTGCCCAGCATGGGGTTCTCTGCTGTCAGCACAGAACCTGCTTCAGATCCTCTACTCCCTCACCCTCTCTGTCTCCCAAAAATAGATAAACATTTTTTAAAAAGAAGAAGAAAACTAAGGGACAGGGACATTGAATAACTTTCCTAAAATCTTCTGACTCCCTGTACACTCATTATTTGAGAAGAGTGTTTCTTAAAACTCATAAAAACCATCACGTAAGTAATCCTTATTAATACAGTTAAGGCCACGATCGCACACTTGCTGTCATGCTTTTAACTTTAATACATCAGTTTTCTTCCTTCACATGATACGCGCACTGTCCTGGGTTTTACGGGAAACCCTGAACCAAAGTTGCTTTCATCTGTAATTGGATAGTGCACGGACTTCTGTGAAACCAAAATGAGATCATCTTCTCAAGCCACAGGTAGTCTCCTACTTTATCTCCCTCCCAATCCCAGGCATCTTTTTAAAAAGAGCAAGAACATTGTCAGAAATGGCACCTGTTAAATTGGCAGTATATTAGAAAAACAAAAACAAAACTGTTTTTGAAAATAATCGAGGTGTGTGGTTATCAGAGGTGTTGCCTGCTATGCTACCTGACAGGTGCTAACCATCTGGTGGAGACTGCCTTTTGGTATCTGCCAGCCTCCTCAATCCAACTGCTGGGCTTGCACTTCCATCAAAGAAGACACAATGAGAAGATTACAGATTCTGGGGAGCCTGAGTGTCTCAGTCAGTTAAGTGTCCATCTTCAGCTCAGGTTGTAGATCTTGCAGTTTGTGAGTTCAAGCTCTGAGTGAGGTTCTGTGCTGACAGCTCAGAGCTTGGAGCCTCTTTTGGATTTTGTGACTCCCTCTCTCTGCCCCTCTCCACTCACTTTCTGTCTCTCAAAAAAAAGCTTCAAAAAAAAGAAGTTTACAGATTCTGGGGAAGAAAAAGAAAAATGGCTTTCTTTTGTTCCTTCCTATAGCAGTCAGGAATATCTGCCATTTAAAATACTTTTCAAGGGGCGCCTGGGGGCTCAGTCAGTTAAGTATCTGGCTCTTGGCTTCAGCTCTCACAGCTCTTCATGAGTTCAAGCTCTGCATGAGGCATCAAGCTCTGCATCAGTGCAGAGCCTGTTTGGAATTCTCTCTTTCCCAACTTCTCCCCTGCTCGTGTTCTCTCTCTTTCAAATAAATAAGCTTAAAAAAATAAAACTTTTGGGGCACCTGGGTGGCTTAGTCGGTTAAGCATCCGACTTTCGCTTAGGTCATGATNACATTTAAAAAATTTTTAAAAAATAATAAAAATAAAACTTTTTTCAAGTCAACTGGTAGAAACCACCTCCAGCGCTATGTCTGTACATCCAGAATCTTATGTTCCTTCCCCTTCAGTATTAAAAACCAGAATATTCTTGGATCTCAATTACTAAAGAAGCCTTTTCTAAAAGGGAATGATTAAATAACAAACTCTTGATTGAAATTAAGTATTTTGTAGAGTAAAAAAGAGGATTTTAAAAAACTTTCCCCACTTTTCTAACTTTGCTGCTTCATGCAGAAAGTCAACGTGATTCAAAGATTAGCTAAAAATTTGGGAAGAAATGGGAAGACTTGACACCAAAGCAATATTGATGACTTGGCCATAGTTGCAGAGAGACTTCCAGTGGGTGGAAGTCATAATCCCCAAATCATGAAATGGGAATATGGAGAGGATAGTAGTAACCTGGATAAGTAATAATTAAGATGGAAAGCCCTTTGTACTCTCCTTGAAGTAGCATCATCTTTCCAGTTCTAAGGAGAAGAGCCTCAGTGTTTGCAGCATCTGCTCAGTTAAGGAACAGCCGACAGATGTGGAGGGGCATCTTAAAGTTGGGTGGTGTTTATTTCTACTGGCAATCTCTTTTTTTTGTTTGTACTTGAGAAATGGTTAGGCTAGTGGGGAGGAAGAAATAAGACTTCTCAACCAGAATGATCAAATAAAAGACCTTTCCATGAAATAATTACAGATGTGACTCATATCTGTCTTGACCATTTTGGTTGACCAGACATCAGTTATTATTGCCCTTCCCATCACCTTATATTTTTTTAATCCTAAGAATCCATAGCATTTTAGAGAATTCCACCTGCCACTTAGACTATTTTGTTGGTCACCAAGAAATAGTTTGGTATGTGACTAAATATGATATAAAATACGAACATTTCAGTAATACTGTAGGGTAAGAAATAAGGAAATGAATGGTAACATAGTGTAGATTCTGGAAATGATCACCAGACTTTCAATCCTGATTCTACCACTTTCTGGCTATGATTTAGGCAGGTTACTTCAGGCACCTCATCTTAAAAATGGAGATAAAAACTGTACCTATCTTATTGGGTTATTGTGGTGATTAAATAAAATAACGTCTATAAAGTTCTTAGCACAGTGTTTGGTAAACAATATATATTGTAATATATACTATTATTATGAGTAGTTTTGTCATTCTCCTAGAATACAAGGTCCAAATCCTCCAATTCCAAATTATCCCTGATGACTCCTTTTCTTTTGCCACATATCCACCTAACAGCCATTCAGTAAATTATTTGAATGCCTGTTCTCAGTTCCGCTCATTGTCCTTTATCTCCTTTTCCAATGCCTCCTCTGAAACATAGCTCACCATGCCCTTCCTTCTAGGCTACAGATACGTTTTCTCATTGCCTTTGGTATCCTCTCTCCATTCTCCAATTTATTCCATACATTACTGCCAGCTACAGCTCTGAACACATCCCTTGCTTCCAAAGATTTCCTATTGGGACCAATTTTCTTTCTTTCTTTTTTAACAACGGGTTACTTCCATATTTAGGATCTGTTCTCATAGACTTTGTAATAGATTCAATTATTGGTCCTGATTCTTTACTCCCCTGTAATGCATCGGATTACACATCCATACATTTGCTGTATAACTTTCCTATGCCCTCCCCCTGCAAGTGGAATTATTTTCCCTACCCCACATGACTTACTTTGGCAATGGAATATGAGTAGATGTCATTGGAGGAAAGGTCATACATATGTTTTTCATGGTTGGGCTTGGTTCTTATGCTCTGGATCTGCCACGAGAACATGTTTCGAATTCCTGCTGCCCTGTTAGCCTTGGCCCCAGTGAAGACCTGAGCTCAAACCATTATCTGGATCCAAGCCACTTGATCCAAAGTGGACTTAAGCTACCCAGCCAGGCCCAATCTAGATCAGCCTAAACTTAGTTGACTTTTGGACTCATGAGCATGAGAATAAATGCTTATTGATATGTACCATTGCATTTTGGGGTGGTTTACTATCTTTCATTATTATGTTTATATCTGACTAGTACAGACCAACTACTTTTCCAGCTTCACATCTCATTATAGTCTTGTGAATAGACTATAGTCCAGATAATTATGACAACTTGATTACACCCTGGTCCTTCTTCCTGTTTGCATACAAATATACATACAGTTAGTATTTATTGGCCCTTGGCTAATAAAGCAAGATAATCATTGGTGATCTCTTCGTAATCCTCTTGAATCTCAAGGCAGGTTTCCATATCACTCATGGCCTTGAATTTTTCAGTTTACCTTTTCATATATGTGTAGTTTGGCCCCATAACTGGAGAGACGAACCTTGACCTCTGATAAGATTTAATATTTATTAAAGGGCCTATCTGTTCCAGAACTTTGATTGGATTTTATACACAATGTTCATCCATGAAATAGAGATTATTTCCCCTTTTCTTGAAAGGGAAAGATGAGGCTCAGAGAAGTTACATAACTTGTTCAAAATAAGTAAACATTAGAGGTAGGGCTGAAATTCACTTGGGTTCTGACTCTCACTACCATGCTTTTTGGCTATGGCATCTTTTGCATGGCCCCACATTATTAGGTAACTGACTTCTTGAACCCGTAAGTTACATAACTATAATGTGTTTTAAGTATGATGAATCTAGAACATAAAGAACCATGACTTAGTGATTTTATTAAAGAAATACTGTGGCACCTGGGTGGCTCAGTCGGTTGACCAACTTTGACTCAGGTCATGGTCTTGTAGTTTGTGAGTTCAAACCCCATGTCAGGCTCTATGCTGACATCTCAGAGCCTGGAGCCTGCTTCAGACAAAGCCTGTGTCTCTTTCTCTCTCTCTCTCTCTCTCTCTCTGCCCATCCCCTGCTCACATTCTCTTTCTCTCAAAAATAAATAAACATTTTAAAAACATTAATAAAAAGAAACACAATTTACAAATTTAGATTCCAAACTTTTTAAAAAATTAAGTAAACTCTGCCTTCAATGTGGGGTTCAGACTCACAACCCCAAGATCAAAAGTCACATGCTCTACCAACAGAGCCAGCCAGGTACCCCTGGATTCCACACCTTAAAAGTAACTCATGCCTCCATCTCTAAATATTGCCAATGTTTATTTCTTTCAGTTCTATAGCAGTCAGGAAGCCACAGAGCAGCCACCCCAGGATCGCAGAGAGAGTCTGACCTGAGCCCACAAAAGCCAAAAGTAGCAGGGTTGGGGTTGAAAGCTTGGCTTGATGCTGTCTCCAGCTCACACCTTGGCACCTTTGGGTTTTGTCTTTTTTTAACAGCAGAGTGCCAGCCTCGAATTTTTAAACCTTAACTCTGAATTTCTTGACTCAGTGTGTTTAAGATAGACTTTGCATGTTACTATTTTGAAGCAGCTGTTTGTCAGAGTGGGGGAGAGGGGGAGGGAATCAAAGTTTAAAGGGAGGTGCTTGTCTTAGAATTGAGGCTGTTGAGATTCCAGATTCAAGGGAGGTTTTGATTTGGACAAGTCGAACAGCCTTATTCTAAAGCAAGATTTTTCAACCTTGGTTCTATAGTCGTGAGGGGTTGGATGTTGTGTGTGTGTGTGGGGGGAGTGTCTTGTGCATTATGGGATATTTAGCAGGATCCTGGTCCTGCCCATCGGAAGCCAGTATCACCCTTTCCCCAGATGTGACCATAAAAATGTCTACAAATATTGCCAAATGTCCCCTGGGGATAAATTCAACTAGACTGAGAACCGCTGCCCTAAATGAGTAAGACTGAGATCATTATAGCCTTTAAAACTCAGAAAGGAGAAAATAAAGGGATGACTGATAAACTTATCTAGAAAAATCATCCTAATAGCAGTTAGATGAAATAATGGGGGGAATTTTACTTTTAAAAACTGTCTTCCTTTGTATTATATATATCTCAGGAAAGAAAAAGTTAGATGGAGGGGTCAATCCCAAAGCATAGGCTAAAAAGAAAACTGTGTAGAGATACCCAGTAAATTAACGTAAAGCCTGAAGGGGAGCAAAATATACAACACAAAACATGCCTCATTGGCACATTGATTGTTTTAAACTGGTTATTTTTAAGAAACAGGTGAAGCTCTGAAAACTGAGAAGCTACCCTTTTGTAAGAGACATTTACATTTATAAGGGAAATCTCCATTTGTAAGGGTGTCTCCCAGGCTCTATCAGGAAGATGGGGAGGGGATGGCTCAGTCCCTAGAAACTCCTATCAGTGAAGAAGGGCAGAGACTTAAATCTGTACAACAATCATGCTGTCAGTTACTAAGCTTTACTTGAAAATCTCCCTGAACTGGTCCCCCACTTCTGAACATCTTCTGCCTCTAGTAGAAGATGTTATATAAGGTGATGGCTTGACCATCACCTTATTTTCCTGGGTATTTTCCTAGCATAGCTCATGTATACAAGAGGTATATAAGTTATTAAACTTCTTAGGGGGTTTCTTCTGTTAATCTGTTTTTTAATTCCAGGGATTACTCAGCCAAGAATCTAGAAGGGTAGAGGGAAATTATTTTTCCTCTTCCATGTGTTCCATGTGCTTACAGACAAAAAAAAAATGTTTTTTTGGAGAACTCTTCTGTTTTTAAGCCATACAAAGTGACCTCCCCTTTTGCTTAAGGGACTCTGCTTTGTGGCTTAGCATATGAGGTAGGCATTCTTGTTCTCATTTTATGGACAGTGAGCTGAGGCATGTAGAGGTGTCATTTGCCCAGATTCGCAGGGACAAAGGCAGGAATTAACCCTAGCTCTGCCTGGCTCCCAGTCTGGGTTCTTCCGTCACCAAGATGTCTATATCCCACATGGAACTTCACAAAGTTTCCATCACATGTATCTTACCTTCCATTGAGCCAACGGCTGGTTTTCCTCTGACGCTTCTGATTGTAGCTGATCATGCAGGGCATTCAAGGAGATTATTGCCATGTAGGATGGGTTCACAGAAGTCTCTGGCTTAAATAGTGTGTGATTCTGTGATTCTACCAAAAGCCATCCAGAGAAAGGAGAAAGCCACATCGTTATACTGACCTGGCAGGAAGTGCGGGGAAGGAAGCACTCAAACTGTACAGAAAAAGGGCTCTCATGCTTCTGGAAGGAATTCCATATTAGTGCAGTAGGATAGGATAGGATAATGGGATATTATGTGCAACTGTCTTATGATGGGCCCAGCAGATAAGGAGACCCTGTAATGGGGATGACATGGGAGTCTAAAGAGTCAAGAAAAAAAGGTCACAAAGAAGGGCTTGCCTTTGAGCCTCTGAAATTCTGCTAAGACAGTTAAGATTCCTTGGACTCAGGTAAAACCCTGTGTTGGGCTCTGTGCAGACAGCCCAGAGTCTGCTTGGGATTCTCTCTCTCTCTCTCTCTCTGCTCCACAATCTCTAAGTAGATAAATAAACAAACATTTTCTAAAAAAAGAAATAAAACTGCCAGTTATTTCATCAGCAAATGATGGGTTTATTCTAGAATAACAGAGAACTACCATCCAGGATAAGCAAGCTATGACAAACTCATAGACAAGGCCCTGAAACAAAGGAGAGAACTGCTTTTTTAATAGAGGAAAGCAGGGACACTAGGGAGGCTGTTATACACAAAAAGTCCACAGGAGTAAACCAGACGTTCAAAGTATAGTGGCTTCCCATTGGCCGATTGTGACAGTTTCTTATTGGCTGGACTGTTGGGGGAGGGGGAGAGGAGGAGAGACCTTTTTCCTACTGCTGGTGTAGTAAAATAGTATCCACGGAGGTCCTGGGTCCCTCTCTTCCTGTTGTGAGTGCAGTTGAAAAGTGGCAGGGCGTGCGAGCTCCCCCTGCTGAACTTCCTGACCCCGGTTTAGTGAGGTTTCACTTTTTAACTTTTCACAGATGGAGCATTGTGGGTGGCAGGGTATGGCTGGGGAGACATAGCAGATTGGCTAACCATTGAAGACAGTGGGAAGTAAAGAGAAGAAGGTCAATAGTAAGGAATGAGGGAGATCCATAGGCCCAGGGGCTGACACAGTCACCTACTTATCAGGGAAGAAAGTGAGATGCTACCCATAGTGTGACGGCAGCCTCCATGACATAACCTGACCCTCAAATACAGAACTGTTTAAATGTTCCTTGGGAGCTGGTGTCCCTTGAAAAGACTGGGAAAGTGGATTTCCTACCATGTAACTTCCATAAGCAAAGAGTAGATGTGTTCACTGTTGCTCAAACAAGTTGAAAATATCTTTTCCTTTGCTTTGCTGCTAGTGGCTTTCCACTTAGAATGGACATTAGGTGGAAATGTCCTTTTCAATATACCAGTGCCTGGGCCCCCATTCCACAGCTCCAAGTTCAATTGGTCTGGTCTTAGATCAGTATTTTTTCAAGGTCCCAGGTGAATCTGGCACGCTGGTTTGGATTCCCCAGGGTTGAGAAGTTTATGTTGATTTTTCAAAGGGGAGATTTGATTGACCACTTTGGGACACTCTGAGCACAGAATACTGCTTCTGGGTAGGGCTCCTTCAGTGCCAACATCTTCAGAGATGCTTCTGGCTGGAACAGTGGTGCCTGGGCCAACCCTCCAGACCCACTGAGATAGAGCAACCAAAGTAGAAAATATCAATGCATACATACACTGTTAGTTCTGGGCTTTCCAGACCCCTTCCAGCCATCTGGTATACTAGGTCAGTGGGGCTGTAATAGCATCCTCTCTATACTAAACTAATACACAACATTATGCCTCTAAGTGAGACAAGCACCTCACATTGTGCTCTACATTAAAAAGTATTGCTTCCCAGGGATAAACTTTCCCTCGAAGGGATTACTAGTATCTTCAGTAATCAGTTTGTCAAATGAGCATGAAGCATGGATAATATCCGAAAAAAGGAACATTTTTGTCTCCCCATTCCTTTTAAACATTTCCCCTCCAGATCCTTGCTCAATCATGTATTCAATAGTTTTTCATTCAATAAGAATCTCTTAAGTACCTACAAATATGTATTTGTTGAATCAACTAATATTCTAGGTACCACATGTAGCTATAATAGTGAACAAAACAGAATCCCTTCCCTTCCAGTGCTTACCTTCTAGTTGTAGGAAATAAGCAATCATTTTAAAAAGTAAAAGATATTAATGTTAGGAAATGATAACAGAAGTGGAAACAATAATTCAAGGAAGGAAGATAGGACTGTTTCAGATACCTGTACACTGTTGGTGACCTTCCCAGCTCACCTTTGTTGGGAGAGAGCTCCCATGTCCCAACCGCTATGTTAGCTGTCATAACGACTCACAGGTGCATCCTTCTGACACTTGTCTTCAGCTGATAAGGGCCCTTTTGCCAGGAGATGCCTGGAAGTTTATACATCCCACTGAGGAGAAGCCTGCAATCAGTAACAGACAGATAGGGGGTATATATAACCTGGCTTCCTTGCATCAAGGTAGGACAATTCTGTAGTGCCATTCATATTTTGAGTTCCACATGGGATCAGGTAGAGGAAGCTAGAAATCACATCTTTGCCTAGCGGCTTCCCCCGCCTTCTTACAAGTTTCTCCTGAGAGCACATCCTCAAGAAGTTACTGCACAAAACACCTTGTTACAGGCGCTGCTTTTAAGGACTCCAACTTAAGGCAACATGTAAAGGAAGTAAAGAAATGTATTTTGCAGATATCTGGATGAAGAATATTCCACATGGAGAACCTAAGCTGATTTCAACTGTCTGCTTCGGGGAAAAAGGACAGGAGTACCTTCCTGGCATATTGTAATCATTCTGGCTTTTGGTTGCAGGGTTTTGAGCATGGGAGGGTTGTGATGTGCTTTCTGTGTTAACAGGTTCTGGGCACTGATGACAAACATCCCTCACTTTTTTCTGCTGAGTTGTCCTTATCTCTTAAGGAGGCCTTTCAAAAAGCCCAGGTCAATTTCATGCAGACTCTGCCCCCACAGCCCACATCCCCTGCTCTGACAAGATGCAGACCCATCTCAACCCAGCAGCTGCTCCCGGGTGCCACCACGAAAGCTTGAGGTCAGCCCTTCTCACTCTAGACTTGTTAAGGAGGACTCAGACCCAGTCCACAGTCTACTGTGAGTGTAAGTCAAGCACCAGTTCCCTCGATCTTCCAACTCAAGTCTCTCCAAGGGGTACTTTTGAAGACTCCATCATCACCCTTCAATTAAACAGGAGCAACGCTCCCCTACTTCTTCTTCAAAGCAGGAGGGTAGAGCAGGGCCCTAGGAATGACAGCAGCTGTGTTAACCAATGTTCTGTCACAACATTCCATGGAAGCCTCCTCACTGGACTTGAGGAGAAGAGGCAGTTACAGCCTGACTCTCTCACAAACCCCTCCAGTGGGGAGGTCCGTGGAGCCCACAGCAAACTTTTTCAGTGGCAGCCACCCCCTCTCACAATTCTCCCCCCTGCTCCCTCTCTAATCCTCTTGAACCACCCTAGGATTCACAGGTCACGGAATTAGTGTTTCAAATTCATTTCCTTTGTAAATCTGCATAATCTGAAATCTATCCCATTGATGCAGAGAATTTCTAAAGCAAAACATAGCACAGACCTGCCCTCCCCAAGGCTGGGGTGTAAGGGACAAGTTCCAGTGATAATATCGTGCTACATTATCTTAGTAGGCAACGGAGGTGGAGGCTGTAAGTCATCCCTCAATATCTATTTTCTTTCTCTTGTATATTTCAGAAGTTCTGATTTGTAGGTGACTCATGGCATCATGAAGAAAGAACTTCTGCCCTCTGTAGGACTCTTTATAACATCTCAGGGAAGGATTTGAATTTGCATGACTTTATATCACATACCCACCTCTAGCTTGATCAACATGGCTGCCAGATAAAATATTTCGAACAAGTTTTTGCTAGAACCACATATATGCTTAGCCTGGAGAGAAGAGCAGTTCTCCAAAAATTGAAGGTCTGTCCTCATAAGGAAAAATGGGTGCTGGCAGATCAAAAAGTAGAAGTTCGCTTCAGGGGCTTTTAAGATTTCTGAGGCTGATACTTCCTGTTTGGATCCTATAGCCCTTCTGTGGTCACTGTGTAAGGTGATGGAGGCTAATTGCCAATTTGTATCTAAAGTAGAAGGCTGACTATTTTCTTTGATCTTGAACTTACTTTTATTTCTCACGTGTGCTGCCCTGATAAATCTACTTATTAACACTTTCTCTATTTTGCCCTATATTCTGCATGGTCTCTGTTATGTTTCTGTTGAAAATCTTATTCACACATTTGTGTGCTTGTCTTGATTATAGGAATTTTTATTTTTACCGATTCCTTGAACCCATTGATTAAATCATAAAGTTCCACAAGTTCCACACGTGCGCGCGTGCGTGCGCTCGCACACACACACACACACCCCATATAGAACAGTATCTTGAATGATAGGAAACACAACCCAAAGTTTTAGTGTAGTGTGGAAATTAAGACAAGAAACAACTTCCAGAATAAACAGACCTGTCCAAAAAGTGGTGGTGGTGGTGGCAGAATGGGAATCATTTTTTTAAAAAATGGTTATTTATTTTGAGACAGAGTGAGCACGTGAGAGTGGGGGAGGGGAAGAGAGAGAGGGAATCCCAAGCAGACTCCACACTTGTCAGTGCAGAGCTGGGCACCGAGGCTCAATCTCATGAACCATGAGATCATTACCTGAGCTGAAATCAAGAGTCTGATGCTTAGCCCACTGAGCCAGTAAGGCGCCCTGGAAGGGAAATCATCTTTAACTTCCAGAGTAGAAAATACATAGGGAATGTATGGAAACCTCAAGAAGTAGGACTATGTTATTTAATGACTTGGAGGCAAACACCAGAAGAGACTGCAAAAAGAGATGAAGGTGGCTGCTTCAGGGGAACAGGTAGTAGTGGGAAAAAGAAGATGACCCAGGGGCTCATTACCTTCATAATAAATCTTGTTGAACTGTTGTTAAATTATATCCATGATAGTCTCATAAAAACAAAAAATGAAATGAAATGACAGCCCCAGTGGTCTTGGATGCTGGCCTGACGTACATGCATGGCTCAGGTTTTTTGTTTCTGTCGCTTGTGAGTTGAGTTCCTTGTCTCTGTCTTTCTAAGGTAGTTTAATCCTTACCTTTTGAGGGAATCTCCTAGACTTACTTACTGAGAAAGAAGCACGTAGGAGGTAAAAACTGCAGGAAATTATATATATAATATATAAATGTCTCTCATCAACAATAGAATTTCATTGTCTTAAGCACAGAATTCTAAATTGGAACCCGTTCTTCATCAGAATTTCTCTACTGTCTTTCAGTTTCCATGGTTTTACTGAGAAATCTGAAGCCATTCTGGATCTTGGTACTTTGAAAATAAAAACTTTTTTCTTTTCTGAAAGATTTTGGGATTTTTCTCTTTGTGGTAAGAATCCGTATGAATTTATTGTGGTGAACTTGGATGAGATCTTTTTATTCTGAACCTTTTTTGTTAGCTTTTTCATTGCTTATTTTCTCTATCTTTCTACAATTCCTTTTGTGTGGATGTTTAGCTTCTGGACACTCTTTACTATCTAGCAAAAGTTTTCTCTCTTACTTTCCATCTCTTAGTCTTTTTGCTCTACTTTCTTTTTAAGAGTTTATTTTTAAGTAATCTCTATACCCAACACAGGGATAGAATTCACAACCCTAGGGCAAGAGTCCAAAACTCCACAGACTGAGCCAGCCAAGCGCCCCTGTTCTACTTTCTGAGAAATTTCCTCATAATTATCTTCCAGTATTTTTATTGGTAGATACATTTCTGCTCTCAGATTTTCATTTTCCAAAACTCACTCTGATCATCTGCATGTTTTTCTTTTTAACAGAATCTTACTTTAATTTCCTAGATGTGTTATCTTTTTCTCTCAGAGAATATGAATGACAGTCGTGTTTTTGTTGTATTTTTTTTTAAGTTGTCATCTCTTTGCTTAGACTTCTGACTTGCATGTTGTGGTCTTCCTCAGATGTTTGATGATCTTTGGCTCTCCAGATCTGGTGCTCATGGCTAAGAGTCCAGCTTTCTTGGGTTTATTAAGTCAGTCAATACTTGACTTTTTGCTTTCCAGCTTTGAAAATTTTACCACTAGCAAAAAAGGAGTCTTTAGAAAGAGAATTCTATCAATGAGAAGACGGATGATTTTCCATTCTTCCTCTCTTCGCTGATAATGTGCTATTTAAAGCTACGGAGAAGCACAATGATAGGAGGGCTGAGAATGTGGACTATTCCTGCTCAGTGGTCTAGAACACTTCCGTCCTGTTCCCAAACTAAGTGCGCCCACTCAGCACAAGAAAAGCGCTGTGCTCAAGTTCCCCACCTCTCCTGAAAGGCGGCCTGAGCCCCATCCGTGGCAAGGCCCTGGGGGTGTCACCCCCTACCTTCTGCTTGCCTAAGCAGCTGGCCAAAGCAGCCCTTTTATCTGCTTGCAAGTCTTTCTGTGAAAGCAGTTTTAAAGAAGTCTCGTCTCCATTCTCATAACATTTCCCGAGATGTCAGTATCTTCAGTGTAGATGGCAGATGAGCCCCTCTCTTTGTTCCGCCTCCATCTCCTCCTCTGTAAAATGGGGATAACGCTGCCTCGCCCACTGCTGTGCTACTGTGAGCGGGAAGTTAAATGAGGCCAATGGTCAGAGCCCGCCCTTCTGGGGCCACTAGGCCTCCGTCAGCCGTGAAAACAATCAGCGCTATGGGGACACCTTCTCCCCAAACCTCCTTCATGGGGGCCCACGGTGAGGCTTGCATTTTTTCCCATCAGGGCCATGGTGTTTGCAAAAGTGAAAGTAACTTTAGACCCCTTCAGATCAAAACATAAGGTGAAAAAAAAAAAACCCAGTAACTAAATTCTCACTTCAACAACCATCGCAAGAGGCAAGAGAAGGTATCAGCCTCTCTAGACGGACGACTTGCAGGCAGTGGGGTAAAGCGAGCCCTCTACACAGACCCAGGGAAGGTGTGAGACACAGTGGAGTCTGCTGCTTCCTTCAGACCCAGGGAATGTCTGCTTGACACCTCTCTCTCTGCCTCCCCCTACCCCCCTCCCTTCTATTTTTATAACTTAGAGAAGAACAGGAAGGGGTATATTTTTTTTTAATGTTTTTCAGCATTCAGGGCCTGCCTGTGTTCTAGAAGGTGAGGAGCTTGTGAGCTTACCAGCTTGCCACATAAAATGATTCTGACCTGGGACCAAGGCTTCAGGCTCTCAGGTTCGCGAGGGGAGGAGCTGCCTGACCAGGGAGGGGGACGCCTGTCATCTCTTCTTGAGCCGGCACAGGGAGCTCTAGGTCACACGGTGCATGGTCTTCGATTCCGAAGTTAAGAAATGACTCCAAGACTGGTGACTCATCAGTGAAAGGGAAGGTAGTGGCAGCAGGTTTGAGGAGGTGGCCCTGAGCCAGTCTGCCTGATCAATTCCTCTCTCCTGGGGAGACCTCTGCCACTGGCCCACTTCGGGGACACACTAGGTAGGCATGGCCAGGTGACGGAGGCTCCTGGGACCACATTCCGCGCTCAGTGTAGAATGACTAGTTTAGAAGGAAGCCCTCCATGCCAATAGCAAATAGGAAAGATGGACACCATCTTCAAAGCAAATATTCTCTCCTTCACAGATGCTTCTGGACTTCCCCTCCCCTTCCCTTCCTACTCCTCCTCCCCTCCCTTCCTCTTTTCTTTCTCTTTTCCAGCCACTTCCAATGCATTCTCTATTTTTTGTTCACCGTTTAGCCGCCAGTCTTATTTTTCCCTTTTTTTTCCCTCATTAGGCTAATTCTTCTAATAGGTTTGCCATATTTAGAAAACAAAACACAGTTAAATTTGAATTTCAAGTACGCAATGGAAAAACTGGTAGTATAATTATGTCCCATGTAATATTTGCACCTGCTTATAGCAAGAAGTTTTTTGTTGTTTATCTTTCCATTCAGTGAAACAGACTTACTAAAACACATTCATTGATGATCTGCAATTCATTTATCTGAGAATCTGTGTCTTATCTGGCAATGCTAGCTCTAAACCTTTTTTGGCTCCCCTTGTGGGAATACTTTATAGAGAAAGACTTTCTTTAAGCCAAGGGGAGAAATAAAGGGCTACAGAGAAGTTCGTTCCCATGCTGTGACCTACTACGACGAATTCACCTTGAACGGAGGAACTAAGATGGGTCAGTTTCCTGGCTAACGGTAGGAAGAATAGTCTTGTTTTAAGTTTGCTTCTTTTCCAAGGGCATAACCCTGTAATGAACATTCCTGGCTTTCTGCATTGACCTGATGAGCTGCAGAGTTGCACACCTAAGTCAGCAGCATCAAATTCCTCGCACATGGGTTATCAAACAGACAGGAGTTGTTTTTCGGGATTGTTCTTTTCATCTGGGAGAACTTCAAATGCAGGTAAGAAGTACTTTTGAGTAAATGATAAGTCATCCTTCTCAAGGTACAAAGCTTCAAGGATATGTCTCCCACCTTCCCCACACTCTAATTCACTTGGGGACCACACATAGAAAGCTTTAGAGGAGTGTATCTGCTACATGAGCAGTGTGCATTTAAAATGCTACACATGATGGAGGAATTCCATTCCCTATAATATCTGATGCATTTTTTTCCTTTGAAAAAGTTCTCAGAAGCTCACAGAGTGACATAACCAATAACCATGTATCCCAACCACTTCATGAATTAGCAGATCTTAACCTTGTGTGTTTTGCCTTATATGGAGAGAATTTCACACATTGTTTTCACATCTTAGCATCTCTAAAATTGGGTGCACTTTAAAATTAGTTGCATATGATGGCAACTTTCTTCCTGAGAGATACATAAAATAATAGTGGGTTTTTTTCATCAACGGCATCTTAGGTTTGATAAAACAGCATGATTTTTACAATTAAAATAACATTACAGATAAAACTGAAAGATTTTCTTCTTTCCCACCACTTGCCCTCACCACACTGATGTCATAAATAAAGACTCATAAATTTGGTGTCTATCCTTGAGGCTATGATCATATATACATATATATTTTTGCCTTTATATATAGTATTGTTCTCTGCGTTATTGATTTGTACATGTAATTTTGCATCTATCTTTCTCTTTGTTACATACAATTATATTTTAAAATCTATGCATGACATATATAGAGGAATTTATTTATCTCCTTTATCATACTGCATTGTATGAATATACTATAATCAATTTATCCATTCCCCTATTGATGGACATTTAGGTTGTTTCCATTTTGCTTTTCCAGTTTTGCATTCTTTCACTTTTTTTTTTTTTAAGTAGGCTTCACACCCAGCACGGAGCCCAGTGCAGGACTTGACCTCACGACTGAGAGATCAAGACTTGAACTGAGATCAAGAGTTGAACACTTAACCAACTGAGCCACCCAGGCACTGACCCCAGTTTTACATTCTTACAAGTAAGAATTCTCTATTTAGAAGTTAATTTAGTAATCCACATTTAGGAATGGAGTTTCCAGGTTGTAGGTATGTACATTTTCAATTTTCAATGTATCTTTAATTTAGTGAAACCCGCATTTAGGGGTGCTTTTAGCTTTATGGGTGAAATCTGGGTTTGTGATTGTGTGAAGTTTGGTTTCTTTCTTCCTCAAAGGAAAGCCCTTCTGTTTTGCCTGTCACCCACTTATTTACCAGAAATCATAATAGTACAGTGACTCTCTGTAGCTGTTACCTTTGAAACTTCTTCTGCGATTGTTCAACTGAACCACCTACACTCCCTAAATCATCACTGTATTCCCAAAAGCCTTCTGTGGTTGGAAAACCACGCAAGACCCTTTCAGGACCATACGTCAATCATCTAGAGTTGGAGAAATGAAAGAACATCAGTGTGAGATTGTAGAGATACAGCACTATGTGTCAAAGGCCCAAGAGTGGGCATCCCCATGTTGTTTAATAGCACCACATCTAGGATTTTGCTATAAGGCAGTCAATTAAAGATGTGTACAAAAATGAAGTGACAAGGTATTATTTACAGATAAGTTTATAACAAAAGAAAATAACAAATGTTGTTAGGATTTTGCAATAGAAGTAAACTTTGGATTCATAAATAAATCAGGGTAGGTTTCTAGGGGAAAGAAAAAGCCCCCAAAAGTGCACATAGCATGTTGTTAAATGAGAAAATGGGACAGAAATAGTTTGAAGAGTATGACTTCTTTTTAAAAAGGTTTTCATGAAAAAACATCTGGGAAGACAGAACCCGGGCTAACAGTGGCTATTTCTGGGATATGGAATTATGGATGGGTTCTATTTTTTTCCTTTTGTGATCTGTCTTTCTAGCTTTTGTACAATGAATATATATTATTTTTTGTGCTAAACTAATTAAAGAGAAATGTGCCAGGATCTAATTTGCTTGGGTTATGGTTTTCTATTGAGAACGAACACTAGGCAGTGGGCAGGTTGGTAAGAGAATTTACGAGCAAGATAAGAAGGGGGATCATGTTTAATAAAACACATTATCAGGGAATAATTTTGAATTTTTCTTGTGCATTTTCTTTATCCTTGGTCTCCAGACTTTTTAAAGGACTCTTAGCACAAATATCCAGAGATGGCTGCTGTCTTGCAGTGAGTAATCCAGTTTTCCTGTTGTTTTTCAAAGAGTTCTGTATGTTTTCCATCACTGTAAGTGGAGGATTTGCACTCCCAGTAAAGACCTTCAGAAAAGTAGATTTGATTGCCTTCCTTGATAATAAATTTAAGTGTTTATTTATTGATGGGTTTTTGAGAGAGAGAGAGAAAGAGAGAGGCAGAGAGAGAGGGAGAATCTCAAGCAGCCTCCAGGCCCAACACGGAGCCCTACACAGGGCTTGATCTCACAATAGTGAGATCAAGGCCTGAGCTGCAAGCAAGAGTCTGAAGCTTAACTGACTGAGCTACCCAGGTGTCCTGGTAATAAATTTAAGTGAAGCATCCAATGTTTCCTTTAGTTTTTTTGTTTGTTTGTTTTAGTTTGGAGGAAACAAAAATCTCCTCTGGAATAATATTTTCTTTGTAGCTTCAATGTCCTGTCCTTGAGGCTTCGCTGTGGAAAAAGAAATCACTTGGTTAAGTCAAGATGCTCTATTTACTATGAGCTTCTTATCAGCTTCCTAATGGCCAGGTTACAGTGTGCATAAAGTAAATATGGTTTCATGTAGATGGGCTCTTTCATGGCTATAGATATATAGATTTAAATAAAGTCATCACTATAGTAAAGTAACCAAATTATTAGAAATGATAAATCTACTGCAATGGGCTATGGAACAATTGGCATATGTGCCCACTGACAATAATACTTAATAGAGGTTTGGTATTTATGGGAGAAAATCCGAATGATATGTAAGAAGGATCAGAAGTTTTCACTTCCCAAAGAAAAAGTGATCAGCACAAAAATGGACACAAGACCATTTGCTGACTATTCTTTTATGAAGTAACTTCACAGTAGCAGCACCCCAAAGTTCAAAATTCTTTCCAACTTTGAGTCACCAATTTTAGGATTCCTGAAATCATATAATTTTAGAGACGGAAGGAAGCTTAAAAATGTAGCCAGATGGCCCTAAAGAGTCAGAAAGATTTTCCTAAGGTCACCCAGGTAATATGAAGCGGAGTTTGTGGTTGGTGGATTCTGTAATTAGAGTTCTGCATCTTCCAGGCACTACCTGTGCTCTCAGTAATTAGATAGCACGCAACAAAAGAATCTGGGGCCAGAAACAAGTTGTTGGTCAAGGCAGAGTCATGCTGAGATGAGTCTAGAGAGCTTTTTCAATCCTCCACTTTAAAGAAAATGAGGCCCACAGCGGTGAACTGATTTGACTCAAGGTCAATGGACCTTCCTCAATTGTCTCTTGGATGAGAGAAACAAGTATGGGAAATGGGTCAACAGCATGAATGTCTGATTTTTTGGGTTGGAATATCTGGATGAAAGCTGAAGAGATACAGAGGAAGTGCTGGTTAAGCAAATAAACCCTGTGCTGGTGCTGCTCCTTCTGCATTCCAGACAGACAATAGCTCTGGAAGTGGTGTGAATGGCACCCCACCCCCACAATTAACCTCAAAGAGGTGTTAATTTCACAGTCAAACTGAGGACCATTTAAATTCAGGCAGTGTCAGAAAACAAGCATTTATTTGGAACCAAAAGAACAATTTGTTTCTTTTCTTTTGCATTGTCTGTCCCGTTAATTTTCCCAGAATAAAATGTCCCAAACAGACTCTGCTCCTAGAATGTCCCACATCCCGGGCTAGACAAACAGGACCTTTAAAAGAAAGAAGAAAAGGCACTCGTTCCCCCTTCAGTGAAGACAGCAGGAAGAATGGATAAATGCCTCCAAAGAGGGCCATTTCTGGAAATAAAGCTAAAGCAGCACACATTTGTTCTTCTGAGTGTCCTCTTTTATTGACATGATGATGTCATCCAGCATTCATCACATTTGTTAGAGTGTGGACACTTTTTCTCTCAAACCACTGATTTTGTTTATGGCGTTGGATAACTCTACATTTCTTTTCTTCATCTCAGGCTTCTCAATCTTGGGCACTACTGACATTCTGGACTGGATACTTCTTTGGTCAGTGGGAAGGGGAGGGTGTCCTCTGTATTATAGGATGTTTAGCAGCATCATTGGCTTTATCCATTCGATACCAATAACACATTTCTCCCCCATGTTCCCTGTTCATGACAAGTTGAAAATGTCTCCAGACAATGCCACTGTCCCTTGTTGAGATTTAGTCCTAGCATGCAAGTCACCAAAAAGTTGTGTTATTCTAATCTCAAAAGACACCGAAAACCTTTCCCAGAGTTGGGCTCAAGTCCGATGGGTATGGCTTCTTGACTTTCTCGGTACTGGACCATCCACCATTTTGAAATTAAAATCAGAAAACATGAATGTTGTATTATTTGGGAAATTAGAGGGATGTGAACTAACTTGATTCTTTATCCCACTATCCTAGTCCATCTTAAAAAAATTTTTTTAATGTTTATTTATTTTTGAGATGGAGAGAGAGAGAGAGAGCACATGCAAGAGGGGGAGGGGCAGAGGGAGACACAGAAATCAAAGCTGTCAGCACAGAGCCTGTCACAGGGCTCAAACCCATGAACTGTGACATCATGACCTGAGCTGAAGTCTGGCGCTTAACCAACTGAGCCACCTGGTCACCCCTATCCCACTCCGTCTTAATTACTTCTCTCATCTGTATTCTATTAGCACCAACTTATGTTGTCTATACATAAGTATGTTACCATTTTGCTAAATAATCTGTATAATAGTAATACCTACCATGTATTGAGCCCTACTATGTTCTAGGTTCTGTATTATGCACCTTGTATTGTCATAACTCAAAGAGTTAAGTACATATTATCCTCATGTCACTGGACTGTAACCCCTTGAGGGCAGGTATGATATGTTTAATTTACCAATGGACCCTCAAGGCTTTGCATAGTGGTCAGCACATATAATTGTGCACAGTAGGGTCCAGTAAATATTCTTTAAAATGAATCAATGATTGAATAGATTTAACTGAAGATCTTTGACTTCTCCCTTTTATAACCCAGACCCAAACTTGCAGCAAATCCTGTTTTTTCTACTATCCAAATATTCAGAGTATATTCATTTCTCACTATCGTTGTTACTACTAGCCTGACCCAGGCCCACATGATCTCTCACCTGGATAATTGCAATAGTCTCCTAACCGGTCTTCATGCTTCTGCCTTCATTCTACTATAGTGTGTGAGCTGCTCAGCAACCAGGGATCCTTTCAGAAAGTTCAGAGGATTTCACTCAAATCTCTCAATGGTTCCCATCTCACACAGAGCAAAAGCCAAAGTCCATTCACTGCCCTACAAATTCCAGATCTCATGTCTTTTGTTCTTTCTCTGGTTTCATTTTCATGCACTGTCCTCCTCACTCCCTCGGTTCCCTCTACACTGCCCTTCCTGCTGTCCTTTGAACATGCCAAGCACATTTGAACTTCTGAGCTTTCATACCAGCTGCTCTCTCTGCTAGGAAGACCCTTCCCATGGGTCTCTGCTTAGCCTGCTCCACCCTTACAGCTTTACTGAAATGTCATCTTTCCAATGAAGACTTCTCTGGCCACTTTTATTTAAAGTTGCAACTCCTTTGCTGTTTAATTTGGCCCCTTGCATTTATCATGTTCTAATAAGCCAGAATGTAAGCTTAATGAAGGAAGGGGTTTTTGCCTGTTTTGTTTGCTGGTAAATCTCCAGCACCCGGTACTCACATAGAGTAGATACACAAATATTTGTTAAATGAATGAACGAATAAATGAAGACACAGAGATGGTAAGTGGCAGAACTGGGTTACAGATGCAGGTTGCCCCCCTCAAAGTCCTATTCTTTCAATGGGTCTCAAGTTTGGCTGGCGTGGGGTGGGGTAGCTTGGGGTAGCCCCGAGATCCCTGGGGGCTGGCGTGGGGTGGGGTAGCTAATGCTAATGCAGATTCCTGGGCTCATGCTGGACCTCAGAAGTGAAAATATGGGAGATGGGGATTCAGGAGACTGTACTTTAAAAAGCTCCCAGAAGGTCCTAGGCAGCTAGTCTGCTGGCTCAGCAGGTCTATAAGTGGGAACATGAGATGCCTGGGGGGCTCAGTGTGTTGAGCATCTGACTTCAGCTCAGGTCATGATCTCAGTCTGTGAGCTCAAGCCCTCATGTCAGGCTCTATGCTGACAGCTCAGATCCTGGAGCCTGCTTTGGATTCTGTGTCTCCCCCTTTGTCTGCTCCTCCCCTGCTCATGCTGTCTCTCTCTTTCTCTCAAAAATAAACATTAAAAAAATTGTTTTATTCTAAAAAAGGAAACTTAAGGTATCCTAGAACCTGCATCAGAACCAGCCAGAACAAAGTCCAGCATCTGAAGCCAGCTTCCAACTCTGCTATCCCTAGGACTTCTTGTTTTTTTTTTCCCATTTCTTTCTTTCTTAAGTTTACCTATTTGTTTTTGAGCAAGAGGGACAGAGGGGGAGGAGGAGAGAGAGAATCCCAAACAGGCTCCGGAGCACTGTCGCCCCCCATGTGGGGCTTCATCTCATGAACAGTGAGATCACGACCTGAATCTAAATCAAGAGTTAGATGCTCAGCCGACTGAGCCACCTAGGTGCCCCCCCCCACCTTTTTTTCCTTTTCATAACCAAATTCTTTGAGGAAAGGATCTCAAAATCTAACTGTGTTACATTTCCTCACAGTGGAATCCCATGTCTGAAATTTTCTAACTGTATGACCTTGGTTAATTATTTACCTTATTTATCAGTCTTCTCATCTATAAATTGGAAGAAATATTAGTCCCTGTCACCTAGGATCGCTGTGAAGATTCAACAGATTTATGTTATGAAATTACCAGAACAACCCATGGCATGCAGGAAACATTCAATAAGTATTATCCGTTATTATTGTTAACACCACTGATTTCTAGGTTCCAGCCCAGGCTTATGAAATCAATCTCAGCATAGAAGGTTCTAGAACATTTAGCACAAGTGTTCCATGTGATTCTGCTGCCCACAGATGTTTGAGCAGCCCTACCTCAGTCTGTGTCATGGGGAGAAGAGCAGCCTGACTTCCGCAGATGCCAGGTACAAACAGTAGTCTCCTGTCCCCTGAGAAACACAAGATTTGTGCCGTGGCTGGTCATAAAGCATGGAAGTTCAGAGTGCCAAAGTAAGCTCAGAAATTATCCAGCCCCAATTCTCATTTTTAGAACTGATGAAACCGATCCCTACGGTGGTTGTGCACCCCAGGTGTTAATATTCCTAAAACAAAAGCAAAGAAATTCCTTTATGTCCTTGTCACTCAGTCAATATGCTCTAAGGACCAATAGAACCAGTACTGCCAGGAAGCAAGCATGTTAGAAATGCAGAATCCCAGCCCCCACCGCAGACCTACAGCATCAGAAGCATTAATCTAGACCACTGGTTCTCAGACTCGGCTGCCCACTGGCATTACTTAGGAAGCTTTAAAAAATACAGATGTCTGGATTCCATCCATCCCTGGAGACGTTTATACATTTGGTCTGGTGTGAGAAGTGGATATTGGGCTTTTTAAATCTCCTTAGGTGATTTTAATGTGCGGCAAAAGACAGTATTGCTATGTCAATCACTCTAGATATCAATTGCTCTCCAAGTGCTCTGTGTTGGAAGAAACTGCATTATCAAACTGGGCTTGTGGTTGCGTATTGTCCACGGGAAAATCCAAAATCAGGGATGGTTTGCAATTGTCATTTAGAAAACACACACATACTCATATACACACATTAGATTTATAAAAAATCATATATATTTATACACAAATATGATAAACACATAAGCCATCTTATCTTTGACAATATACATTTCATTTAAGAAGGAAGGGTATAAGACAAGAAGATTACATTTAAAAAATAGAGAGAAGAAAAAAATCTATGTCACCATCCTACCACCCAAATATGACAGCACCCTTCATTTGGCCATGCATATTTCAAATTCTGGATGTCTATTTTCCCTCTGTTGACTTTGCTCACACTAGTATTTAATTTTAGATCTACCAAAGTGGATGACCGCATTTAGCTCTACGTGTGTTTTTGTGTTTTGTTTTGTTTGCCCCAATTAGATTGCTGCTCAGGACTTTTTCTCTTTATGAATATGCTTTATGAAGAGAATGTATAATTGTCTCTTGAATCCATCCCATTAACTGTCTGGCACTTCCGCCTGCTCTTCTGTGGCCCAGAGATAACTTCTAGCCTATCTCACTTGGGGGGAAGATTACATGAGATAATGAAGGCAAAGATGCTTTGAAAAAGGATAAAGAGCTTAAGGCCAGTGGGACAGAGGAAGCGTCATCACTATTACTCCATTTGTTGAGGGCCAATGTGCCAGGCATCGGGTAGTTTACATATTTTGCTTCTGATGCTCACAGCCACCTTGCAAAGCATAACTACCATTATTTTATAAACAGGAAAATGGAGGCTCAGAGAGATGCAATCCCGAGCTCAGGATCTCACTACCAGTAATTGAGAAAGCCAGTTTTCACACCTATATTTTCTTGGTCCTAAAGTCCATTTCCCAACCAGCCACTCAAAGGCACACATAAAATGTAACAGATTTTAGAAAGTGCAGCATCATAGGTAAGGGGTAGATGGAAGGCTGAAAAATTGTGGAAGGGGAAGAAACTTTGTGGTAAGTTGAAGTAACTCATACTTGAGTGAGTGTTGGCAGATAAATTTCAAATTAGAATGGTAGCTTTGTCCGACTGATCCTACTAATTTATGCTAAAATAATTTGGAGATGTTAGATTTTCACCAAGACTTTATAATGAACACTTAATTTGCAAACTATGCTTACCTTATGTAGAAGTACACTTCTGAGGAGTACTGAAGACCAGCTCGAGTTGAACCTGTGTGGTAAGAATTAGCAGAGCAATGGAGAGGAAGACTTCCAAGAGGGTACACATCCAGATTCTGCCATCCCCTCAGCTACCCATCTATCCCAGTCTTTTTCTCTCTCTCTGTCTCTCAGGTGTTTTGGAATGAGACTCACAAAATAGGAAAACTTTTCTTAGGAGGCACTAGAATTAGACTTACGTTCTCAATTTACTGGCTCTCAACCTTGGCTACACACTAGAATCACCTGCACAGCTTAAAAAATACTGATGCCTGGGTCTTGTCCCCAGATTTATTGGTCTGTAAGAAGGTCTAGATTTGAGGATTTTTGAGATATCCTGCCGATTCTAATAGGAGGTAGTCTTAAAGAATCCCTAGGCTCTTTTTTAAAAAAAAAAATTAATGTTTTTTTATTTATTTCTGAGAGAGAGACAGCGTGAGCAGAGGAGGGTCAGAGAGAGAGGGAGATATAGAATCTGAAGCAGCCTCCAGACTCTGAGTTAGCCATCAGCACAGAGCCTGACGCGGGGCTCGAACCCACAAATTGTGTGATCATGACCTGAGTTGAAGTGGGACGTTAACCGACTGAGCCATCCAGGCGCCCCTAGGCTCTTTTTTTTTTTTTAA